>NC_052067.1:166367272-166459429 GCF_015852505.1 Tachyglossus aculeatus | reverse complement strand
AGCGCTGGGGTAGATAATAATAATAATAATGGCATTTATTAAGTGCTTACTATGTGCAAAGCACTGTTCTATAAGCGCTGAGGAAGTTAGTACAGTGCTCTGCACACAGTAAGTGCTCAATAAATACGATTGATTGAGGAAGTTACAAGGTGATCAGGTTGTCCCACGGCGGGGCTCAAAGTCTAAATCCCCATTTGAGAGATGAGGTAAATGAGGCCCAGAGAAGTTGTGACTTGCCCAAAGTCACGCAGCTGACAATTGGCGGAGCTGGGATTTGAACCCATGACCTCTGACTCCAAAGCCCGGGCTCTTTCCACTGAGCCTCGCTGCTTCTCTAGATCCAAGATAGGTTGGAAATAGTCCCAGCCCCACATAGGGCTCACAATCCGAGGGAGGGAGGGAGGATGGGTACTGAATTCCCATTTGACAGAGGAGGCAACAGAGGCCCAGGAAAATGAATAATAATGTTGGTATTTGTTAAGCATTTACTATGTGTCAAGCACTGTTCTAAGCATTGGGGTAGATAAGATGAGGGAATCGGGTTGTCCCACGTGGGGCTCAGAGTCTTCATCCCCATTTTACAGGTGAGGTAACTGAGTCACAGAGAAGTGAAGTGACTTACAGAAAGGTACAGTACTAAGCGCTGGGGTTGGTACAGTCTAATTCATTCCTTTACAATCAAATTTAAGAGAAGCAGCGTGGCTCAGTGGAAAGAGCCCGGGCTTTGGAGTCAGAGGTCCTGGGTTCAAATCCCGCCTCTGCCAACTGTCAGCTGTGTGACTTTGGGCAAGTCACTTCACTTCTCTGGGCCTCAGTTCCCTCATCTGTAAAATGGGGATGAAGACTGGGAGCCCCCCGTGGGACAACCTGATCACCTTGTAACCTCCTCAGCGCTTAGAACAGTGTTTTGCACATAGTAAGCGCTTAATAAATGCCATTATTATTATTATTATTATTATTACCGAGTGCTTACTGTGCGTAGAGCACCGCACTAAGCACTTGGGAAAGTACAACACAACAATAAACAGCGACATTGTGTTGGACACGGTCCCTGTCCCACGTGGGGCTCACACGCTTAAGCCCCATTTGACAGGTGAGGAAGCGGAGGAGCAGTGTGGCTCAGTGGAAAGAGCCCAGGTTTTGGATTCAGAGGTCACATGGTCTAATCCCGGCTCCGCAAATTGCCAGCTGTGTTGACTTTGGGCAAGTCACTTAACCTCTCTGGGCCTCAGTGACCTCATCTGTCAAATGGGGATTAAGACTGTGAGTCCCCCCGTGGGACAACCTGATCACCTTGTAACTTCCCCTGTGCTTAGAACAGTGCTTTGCACATAAGCGATTATTATTATTATTATTATCATCATCATCATCATCAATCGTATTTATTGAGCGCTTACTGTGTGCAGAGCACTGTACTAAGCGCTTGGGAAGTACAAGTTGGTAACATATAGAGACAGTCCCTAACCAGCAGTGGGCTCATAGTCTAAAAATAATAATAATAATAATAATCATTATTATTATCATCATCATTATTATTATTACCAATATCATTATCATTTTATTTAATTACTTATTAAACATAATAATTATTATAAATAATAACATTATTAAATAATATTATTATTTCTTAAAAATAACAGTTATTATTGTAAATAGTAATGATGAATAATAATAAATAAAAATGATAATAATGATAATAATAATAATAATTGCTATTATTATTATTATTATTATTATCTGAGGCCCAGAGAGTTGAAGTGACATGTCCAAGGTCACCCAGCAGACAGGTGGCAGAGCCGGGGTTAGAACCCAGGTCCTTCAGACTCCCAAGCCCAGACTGTATCCACTAAGTCACGCTCCTTCTCTGCGTTGGGGGTATTCGCTCTCCTCCTCCTCAATCAGTCGGTCACAGTAAGCACACAGTAAGCGCTCAGTAAATACGATCGAATGAATCAATCCATCGATCGCGGTCTAATGGAAAGAGCCCGAGTCAGAGGACCTGGGTTCTAATCCCAGCTCTGCCAACTGCTTGCTGAGTGGGCGAGTCAAGTCAAGAAAGCAGCGTGGCTCAGTGGAAAGAGCCCAGGCTTTGGAGTCAGGGGTCATGGGTTCAAATTCCGGCTCCATCACTTGTCAGGTGTATGACTTTAGGCAAGTCACTTCACTTCTCTGGGCCTCAGTTCCCTCATCTGTAAAATGGGGATGAAGACTGTGAGCCCCACGTGGGACAACCTTGATTACCTTGTAACCCCCCAGCGCTTAGAACAGTGCTTGGCACATAGTAAGCCCACTTAGGCTTTTAGACTGTGAGCCCACTTTTGGGTAGGAACTGTCTCTATATATTACCAACTTGTACTTCCCAAGCGCTTAGTACAGTGCTCTGCACACAGTAAGCGCTCAATAAAAACGATTGATGATGATGATGATGATGATAGTAAGCATTTAACAAATACCAACATTATTATTATTATTATTATTCTCTGGGCCTCAGTAACCTCATCTGTAAAATAGGGATTAAGACTGTGAGCCCCATATAGGACAACCTGATCACCTTGTAACCTCCCCAGCGCTTAGAACAGTGCTTTGCACATAGTAAGCGCTTAATAAGTGTCATTATTATTATTATTATAAGTAACTTCTCTGGGCCTCAGTTTCCTCAACTGTAAAATGAGGGTTAAATACCTGTTCTCCCTCCTACTTAGGCCGTGAACCCCAAGGGGCTGTCTGAACTAATTAACCTCTACCTACCCCAGTGCTTACCAGTTTTAAAAAAAATTGTATTTGAGTGCTTACCATGTGCCGCCTTCTCCCGGGTGCATTTAGAAGATGATTATCGAAGGTGTTTAATGATGATGATGATGATAATTGTGGTATTTAAGTGCCTACTAAGTGCCGAGCGCTGTACTAAGCGCTAGAGTGGATACAAGATCATCAGGTCCTATTTGGGGGACTCAGTCTAAGCAGGAGGGAGAGCCTATACCTATAGAATCTATACCTATAGGTATATGCCTATCCCTATAGAATCCTATACCTATGCCTATACCTACAGAATCCCCATTTTGCAGATGAGGGAACTGAGGCCCAGAGATATGAAGCGACTGGCCCACAATCACCCAGAGGGCAAGGGGAAGCATCCTGGCCTAGTGGAGAGAGCCCAAGCCTGGGGGTCAGAAAGACCTGGGTTCTAGTCCCGCCTCCGCCACTTGTCTGCTGTGTCACTTAACTGCTCTGGGCCTCGGTTGCCTCATCTGTAAAATGGGGATGGATGGTGTCCAGCATGATTACCTTGTATCTAATCGGGAAGCAGCGTGGCCCGTGGAAAGAGCCCGGGCTTTGGAGTCAGAGGTCATGGGTTCAAATCCCGGCTCCGCCACTTGTCAGCTGTGTGACTTTGGGCAAGTCACTTCACTTCTCTGTGCCTCAGTTCCCTCCTCTGTAAAATGGGGATTAAGATTGTAAGCCCCCCGTGGGACAACCTGATCACCTTGTAACCTCCCCAGCGCTTAGAACAGCGCTTTGCACATAGTAAGCGCTAAATAAATGCTATCATTATTATTATTCTCTGTGCCTCAGTTACCTCATCTGTAAAATGAGGATTAAGACTGTAAATCCCCCCATGGGACAACCTGATCATCTTGTAACCTCCCCAGCACTTAGAACAGCGCTTTGCACATATTAAGCACTTAATAAATGCCATCATTATTATTATTCTCTACCCCAGCACTTAATATTAGTGCCTCGTATGTACAAAGTACCGAACAAATACTATTTTTTTTAAAAAGTGGCAGAAATGGGATTAGAATAATAATAATAATAACGGTATTTGTTACGCACTTACTATGTGCCAACCACAGTTCTAAGCGCTGGGGGAGATACGAGGTAATCAGACTGTCCCCTGTGGGGCTCACAGTCCTAATCCCCATTTTCCAGATGAGGCGACTGAGGCACAGAGAAGTGAAGTCAAGGCCCTACTGAGAGCTCACCTCCTCCAGGAGGCCTTCCCAGACTGAGCCCCTTCCTTCCTCTCCCCCTCGTCCCCCTCTCCATCCCCCCCTTCTTACCTCCTTCCCTTCCCCACAGCACCTGTATATATGTATATATGTTTGTACATATTTATTTATTTATTTTACTTGTACATATCTATTCTATTTTATTTTGTAGTATGTTTGGTTTTGTCTCCCCCTTTTAGACTGTGAGCCCACTGTTGGGTAGGGACTGTTTCTATATGTTGCCAATTTGTACTTCCCAAGCACTTAGTACAGTGCTCTGCACACAGTAAGCACTCAATAAATACGATTGATGATGATGATGAAGTGACTTGCCCAAGGTCACCCAGCAAGTGGCGGATCCAAGAGCCCACTGTTGGGTAGGGACTGTCTCTATATGTTGCCAACTTGGATTTCCCAAGCACTTAGTACAGTGCTCTGCACGCAGTAAGCGCTCAATAAATACGATTGATTGATTGATTGATTGATCTTTCCGCTAGGCCACTATGTGCAGAGTACCGCACCGAGCGCTTGGGAGAGTTCGATCCAACAGAGTTGGCGGAGACGTTCCCTGCCCATAACGAGCTCTTACCTTCTGGTTCACACTGACATACTTGCGGGACCGTTCGGAAGGAAAGATGTTCAGCCCAACTCTTCGCATGGCCAGGGTCAGGGCGAGAGGACTCATCCACTTCCCTGATATCTCAGAAACATATTCCTCATCTTCCAGCGTGGCTGAGATGAGCATACATTGGTTCCCCTGTTTGGGGAAAAAAACAAAAAACCATAATAATGTGGTCGAAAAGCACATCGCTCATTGGCAAAAGCTTCTAAGGTTGAATCAATCATATTTATTGAGCGCTTACTGTGTGCAGAGCACTGTACTAAGCGCTTGGGAAGTCCAAGTTGGCAACATATAGAGACAGTCCCTACCCAACAAGTGGGCTCACAGTCTAAAAGGGGGAGATAGACAACAAAACTAAACATACTAACAAAATAAAATTGAATAGATATGTATAAGTAAAATAAATAGAGTAATAAATATGTACAAACATATATACAGGTGCTGTGGGGAAGGGAAGGAGGGAAGATGAGGGGGATGGAGAGGGGGACGAGGGGGAGAGGAAAGAAGGGGCTCAGTCTGGGAAGGTCTCCTGGAGGAGGTGAGCTCTCAGTAGGTTGTCTTATGTTAGCCCTTCTGAGTGCTAATCGTAATTACTGCGGTATCTGTTAAGCGTCAAGCACTGGACTAAGCGCTGGGCTCGATGCCAGACACTGTTGGGCAGGGACTGTCTCTATATGTTGCCAACTTGTACTTCCCAAGCGCTCAGTCCAGTGCTCTGCACACAGTAAGCGCTCAATAAATACGACTGATGATGATGATAGCCAAGTCCCCCATGGGGCTCCCAATCTAAGCAGGAGGACGAACGGGCGTTGAACCCCCATTTAGTCGATGAGGGAACCGAGGCACAGAGAAGCAAAGTGGCTCGCCCAAGGTCACGCAGCAGGTAGGTGGGGGAGCCAGGATTAGAACCCAGGTCCCCGGACTCTCGGGACCCTGCCCTTGCGACTTGGCCACACTGCTCTTTGTGGGTTGGGAATGTGCCTGTCAGCTCTGTCGCACTGTGCTCTCCCAAGCACTTGGTACACAATAAAGCGCTCAACAAAGACCGAGGAACGACTGATTGGGCTCTCGTAATTCATTCATTCACTCAATCCTATTTATTGAGTGCCTACTGTGTGCAGAGCACTGTACTAAGTGCTTGGGAGAGGACAATAGAATAATAAACACAGTGAGGTTATAGTCTAGAGTGGGAGACAGACAATATGAACACAACGCATCGCGGCTAGAGCCCGGGCCTTAGAGTCAGAAGGTCATTCATTCATTCAATCATATTTATTGAGCACTTACTGTGTGCAGAGCACTGTACTAAGCGCTTGGGAAGTACAAATCGGCAACATATAGAGATGGTCCCTATCCAACAATGGGCTCGTCATGGGTTCTAATCCCGGCTCCGTCATTTGTGTGACCTCAGGTATGTTACTTAATTTCTCTGGGCCTCAGTTCCCTCATCTGCAGATGGAGAAGCAGCGTGGCTCAGTGGAAAGAGCCCGGGCTTTGGAGTCAGAGGTCATGGGTTCAAATCCCGGCTCCGCCAACTGTCAGCTGGGTGACTTTGGGCAAGTCACTTGACTTCTCCGGGCCTCAGTTCCGTCATCTGTAAAATGGGGATGAAGACTGTGGGCCCCCCGTGAGACAACCTGTTCACCTTGTAACCTCCCCAGCATTTAGAACAGTGCTTTGCACATAGTAAGCGCTTAATAAATGCCATCAGAATTAAAATTAAATATAAAAAAATTAAATCTGTAAAATGGGGATGATAATGTTAATAATAATAATAATGTTATCTGTTAAGTGCTTACTATGTGCCAAGCACTGTTCTGAGCACGGGGGGGTGGTGGGGGGAATATCATCATCATCATCATCATCATCAATCGTACTTATTGAGCGCTTACTGTGTGCAGAGCACTGTACTAAGCGCTTGGGAAGTCCAAGTTGGCATCATATAGAGACAGTCCCTACCCAACAGTGGGCTCACAGTCTAAAAGGGGGAGACAGAGAACAAAACCAAACATACTAACAAAATAAAATAAATAGAATAGATATGTACAGGTAAAATAAATAAATAAACAAATAGAGTAATAAATATGTACAAACATATATACATATATACAGGAGCAGTGGGGAAGGGAAGGAGGTAAGATGGGGGGATGAATACAAGGTAATCAGGTTGTCCCACGTGAGGCTCACAGTCTTAATCCCCATTTTACAGATGAGGGAACTGAGGCACAGCGAGGGATAGGGACTGTGTCCCACCTGATTATCTTGCATCTACCCCAGTGCTTAGAATGGTGCCCGGCACATAGTAAGCACTTAACAGATACCATCATCATCAATCGTATTTATTGAGCGCTTACTGGGTGCAGAGCACTGTACTAGGCGCTTGGGAAGTACAAGTTGGCAACACACATTATTATGATTGTTAAGAAGTACTACGATGATGAAGACCATCACCTGGATTTGGATTTTCAGCTCGGTAAAAGTGGTAAGGACAACGAAGAGCGCTGCGTTGAGCCCGGTGGGCCTGAGCTCCCACGACTGGTAGGGCATGTTGAGGTGGGTATCCTGCATCAGGGCCACGGGACAGAGAGACTCCAGGGTGAAGGACAGCTGCCTCTCTTCCATGTTGTAGTAGACGTTACCGAAACCGTCGGTCCGCCAACACCTCCCTTGGGCGTGAGAGAAACCAGAGAGACTCGTTGCGGTTTTCACCTCACGGGCGCATGATGGAAAGGATTGGCCAAGCGCCCGCTGAGCGCTTGGGAGAGGACAACGGAGATCGAAAATGCGATTGAGTGCTTAGTATGGGGCTCTGCGCACTTAGGTCGTACTAATAATAATAATTGTGGCATCTGTTAAGGACTGACTAGGTCTCAGACACTGTTCAAAGCGCTGGGGTAGGTACAAGTTAATAATAGTGGTTGAGCGCTTGGGAGAGGACAACGGAGATCAAAAATGTGATTGAGTGCTTAGTATCAAAATTAACAGTGCTTTGCATATAGTAAGCACTTAACAAATACCATCATTATTAGTATGGGGCTCTGCGCACTTTCGCCATACTAATAATAATAATTGTGGCATCTGTTAAGGACTAAGTCTCAGACACTGTTCAAAGCACTGGGGTAGGTACAAGTTAATAATAATCGTGGTTGAGCGCTTGGGAGAGGACAACGGAGATCGAAAATGCGATTGAGTGCTTAGTATGGGGCTCTGCGCACTTTCGTCGTACTAATAATAATAATTGTGGCATCTGTTAAGGACTGACTAGGTCTCAGACACTGTTCAAAGCGCTGGGGTAGGTACAAGTTAATAATAATCGTGGTTGAGCACTTGGGAGAGGACAATGGAGATCGAAAATGTGATTGAGTGCTTAGTATCAAAATTAACAGTGCTTTGCACATAGTAAGCGCTTAACAAATACCATCATTATTAGTATGGGGCTCTGCGCACTTTTGTTGTACTAATAATAATAATTGTGGCATCTGTTAAGGACTGACTAGGTCTCAGACACTGTTCAAAGCGCTGGGGTAGGTACAAGTTAATAATAATCGTGGTTGAGCGCTTGGGAGAGGACAATGGAGATTGAAAGTGCGATTCAGTGCTTAGTATGGGGCTCTGCGCACTTTCGTCATACTAATAATAATAACTGTGGCATCTGTTAAGGGCTGACTAGGTCTCAGACACTGTTCAAAGCGCTGGGGTAGGTACAAGTTAATAATAATCGTGGTTGAGCGCTTGGGAGAGAACAACGGAGATCGAAAGTGTGACTGAATGCTAAGTATGGGGCTCTGCGCACTTTCGTCGTACTAATAATAATAATTGTGGCATCTGTTAAGGACTGACTAGGTCTCAGACACTGTTCAAAGCGCTGGAGTTAGGTACAAGTTAATAATAATCGTGGTTGAGCGCTTGGGAGAGGACAACGGAGATCGAAAATGTGATTGAGTGCTTAGTATCAAAATTAACAGTGCTTTGCACATAGTAAGCGCTTAACAAATACCATCATTATTAGTATGGGGCTCTGCGCACTTTTGTTGTACTAATAATAATAATTGTGGCATCTGTTAAGGACTGACTAGGTCTCAGACACTGTTCAAAGCACTGGGGTAGGTACAAGTTAATAATAATCGTGGTTGAGCGCTTGGGAGAGGACAATGGAGATCGAAAATGCGATTGAGTGCTTAGTATGGGGCTCTGTGCACTTTCGTCGTACTAATAATAATAATTGTGGCATCTGTTAAGGACTGACTAGGTCTCAGACACTGTTCAAAGCGCTGGGGTAGGCACAAGTTAATAATAATCATGGTTGAGCGCTTGCAAGAGGACAACAGAGATAAAAAATGCGATTGAGTGCTTAGTATCAAAATTAACAGTGCTTTGCACATAGTAAGCGCTTAACAAATACCATCATTATTAATATGGGGCTCTGCGCACTTTTTTTGTACTACTAATAATAATTGTGGCATCTGTTAAGGACTGACTAGGTCTCAGACACTGTTCAAAGCACTGGGGTAGGTACAAGTTAATAATAATCGTGGTTGAGCGCTTGGGAGAGGACAACGGAGATCGAAAATGCGATTGAGTGCTTAGTATGGGGCTCTGCGCACTTTCGTCGTACTAATAATAATAATTGTGGCATCTGTTAAGGACTGACTAGGTCTCAGACACTGTTCAAAGCACTGGGGTAGGCACAAGTTAATAATAATCATGGTTGAGCGCTTGCAAGAGGACAACAGAGATAAAAAATGCGATTGAGTGCTCAGTATCAAAATTAACAGTGCTTTGCACATAGTAAGCGCTTAACAAATACCATCATTATTAATATGGGGCTCTGCGCACTTTTTTTTGTACTACTAATAATAATTGTGGCATCTGTTAAGGACTGACTAGGTCTCAGACACTGTTCAAAGCACTGGGGTAGGTACAACTTAATAATAATCGTGGTTGAGCGCTTGGGAGAGGACAACGGAGATCGAAAATGCGATTGAGTGCTTAGTATGGGGCTCTGCGCACTTTCGTCGTACTAATAATAATAATTGTGGCATCTGTTAAGGACTGACTAGGTCTCAGACACTGTTCAAAGCACTGGGGTAGGCACAAGTTAATAATAATCATGGTTGAGCGCTTGCAAGAGGACAACAGAGATAAAAAATGCGATTGAGTGCTTAGTATCAAAATTAACAGTGCTTTGCACATAGTAAGCGCTTAACAAATACCATCATTATTAGTATGGGGCTCTGCGCACTTTTGTTGTACTACTAATAATAATTGTGGCATCTGTTAAGGACTGACTAGGTCTCAGACACTGTTCAAAGCACTGGGGTAGGTACAAGTTAATAATAATCGTGGTTGAGCGCTTGGGAGAGGACAATGGAGATCGAAAATGCGATTGAGTGCTTAGTATGGGGCTCTGTGCACTTTCGTCGTACTAATAATAATAATTGTGGCATCTGTTAAGGACTGACTAGGTCTCAGACACTGTTCAAAGCGCTGGGGTAGGTACAAGTTAATAATAATCGTGGTTGAGCGCTTGGGAGAGGACAACGGAGATCGAAAGTGTGATTGAGTGCTTAGTATGGGGCTCTGCGCACTTTCGTCGTACTGATAATAATAATTGTGGCATCTGTTAAGGACTGACTAGGCCTCAGACACTGTTCAATGCACTGGGGTAGGTACAAGTTAATCATAATCGTGGTATTTGTTAAGCGCTTGTTATGTGCCAGGCTCTGTACTAAGTGCTGGGATGGGATGGATACAAGCAAATCAGGTCCGAGACAGTCCCTGCCCCACACGGAGCTCAGAGTCTAAGTAGGAGGGAGAACAAGGATTTAATCCCCATTTTACAGGTAAGGGAACAGAGGCACAGAAAAGTGAGGGGATTTGGCCAAGGTCATACAGGTGGTAGAGCTGGGATTAGAACCCAGGTCTTCTGACTCCGATGCCCGTGTTCTTTCCACTAGGCCACACTGCTCCATTAAGCTCCTTGTGGGCAGGGAATGTGTCTGTTTACTGTTTTATTGTGCTCTCCCAAGCACTCAGTACAGTGCTATGAGACAGTAAGTGCTCAGTAAATACGATTAAATTTATACCGTAATTTTATTCATTTATACTGATGCCTGTTTACTTGTATTGACATCTTGATGCCTGCTTACATATATTGATGTCTGTCTCCCCCACTCTAAACTGTGAGCTCTCTGTTGGCAGGGATTTTCTCTCTTAATTGCCGTATTGTACTTTCCCAAGCGCTTAGTACAGTGCTCTGCACACAGTAAGTGCTCAATAAATACCCTACTGAGAGCTCACCTCCTCCAGAAGGCCTTCCCAGACTGAAATCCCCCTTTTCCTCTGCTCCTCCTCCCCTCCCCATTGCTCCCACTCCCTCCCTCTGCCCTACTTCCTTCCCTTCCCCACAGCACTTGTATATATTTGTACATATTTATTACTATATTTAGTTTATTAATGATGTGGACATAGCTATAATTCAATTTATTCTGATGGTATTGACACCTATTTGTTTCGTTTTGTTATCTGTCTCCCCTTTCTCCATTGGGTAGGGACCGTCTCTGTATGTTGCCGATTTGTACTTGCCAAGCGCTTAGTACAGTGCTCTGCACACAGTAAGCGCTCAATAATGAATGAATAAATACGATTGAATGAATGCATGATTAAATGAATGAATGAATGCAGCGCTGTCTACCAACTCTGCTATGTCACACCCTCCCAAGCGTGTAGCAGAGTGCTCTGCGCACCTGATTTGCTTGTATCCATCCATCCCAGCGCTTAGTACAGCGCCTGGCACATAAAGATTCTGGGCTCGGGAGTCAGAGGTCACGGGTTCTAATCCCAGCTCTGCCACTTGTCTGCTGTGTGACCTTGGGCAAGTCACTTAACTTCTCTGTGCCTCAGTTCCCTCACCTGTAAAATGGGGATGAAGACTGTGAGCCCCCCGTGGGACAATCTAATCACCTTGTAACCTCCCCAGCGCTTATAACAGTGTTTTGCACATAGTAAGCACTTAATAAAGGCCATTATTATTATTACTATTATTCCTGGGCCTCAGTTACCTCATCTGTAAAATGGGGGTTAAAAGTTTGAGCCCCAAATGGGACAACCTGATGACCTTGTATCTACCCCAGTGCTTGGAACGGTGCTTGGCACATAGAGAAGCTTTGGAGTCAGAGGTCATGGGTTCAAATCCCGGCTCCGCCAATTGTCAGCTGTGTGACTTTGGGCAAGTCACTTAACTTCTCTGTGCCTTAGTTCTCTCATGTGTAAAATGGGGATTAAGACTGTGAGCCCCCGTGGGACAACCTGATCACTTTGTAACCTCCCCAGCGCTTAGAACAGTGCTTTGCACCTAGTAAGTGCTTAATAAATGCCATTATTATTATTATTATTATTATTATTATAGTAAGCCCTTAATAAATGCCATCATTATTTCTAGACTGTGAGCCCCCTGTTGGGTAGGGACTGTCTCATTTATGTTGCCAACTTGTACTTCCCAAGCGCTTAGTACAGTGCTCTGCACACAGTAAGCGCTCAATAAATACGATCGATCGATTGATTATTATTTGCTCAATAAATACAATCGATTGATTGATTATTATAGTAAGCACTTAATAAATGCCATTATTATTATTATAGTAAGCGCTTAATAAATGCCATTATTATTATTATTATAGTAAGCGCTTAATAAATGCCATTATTATTATTATTATAAGCACTTAACAAACACCACGATTATTATTACTCTTCTTCACTTGTACCTACCCCAGTGCTCTGCTCAGTGTTTGACACCTAGTCAGTCCTTAACAGATCAATCAATCGTATTTATTGAGAGCTTACTGTGTGCAGAGCACTGTACTAAGCGCTTGGGAAGTACAATACCACAATAATTATTATTATTTATAAGTGCTCGATAAATACGCCGGACAGATTTCTCCAGCCGGAGGGAGACAGTTCCTACTGCCCCTTGACTTTCCGGTAGAGAGCTCAAACGACTCAATAGATTTTCCACGACTGCCTGATTTTCCGCGAAGTTTGGCTTACTGGGCAGAGCCCGAGCGTCAGAAGAACCTGCCGTCTCTATCTGTCGCCTATTTGTCCTTCCCAAGCGCTTAGCACAGTGCTCTGCACACAGTAAGCGCTCGATAAATACGATTGAATGAATGAATGAACCTTGGGCAAGTCGCTTCACTTCTCTGGGCCTCAGTTCCCTCATCTGTCAAATGGGGGTGAAGACCCGGAGCCCCCCGTGGGACAGGGATTGGGTCCAACCTGCTTAACCTGAGCAGCGCGGCTCAGTGGAAAGAGCCCGGGCTTTGGAGTCAGAGGTCATGGGTTCAAATCCCGGCTCCGCCAACTGTCAGCTGGGTGACTTTGGGCAAGTCATTTAACTTCTCTGGGCCTCAGTTACCTCAACTGTAAAATGGGGATTAATACCGTGAGCCCCCCGTGGGACAACCTGATCACCTTGCAACCTCCAAAGCGCTTAGAACAGTGCTTTGCACATAGAAAGCGCTTAATAAACGCCATTAACAACAACAACTTCACTTCTCTGTGCCTCAGTTCCCTCATCTGTAAAATGGGGATGAAGGCTGTGAGTCCCTCGTGGGACAACCTGATCACCCTGTATCCTCCCCAGCGCTTAGAACAGTGCTTTGCACATAGTAAGCGCTTAATAAACGCCATTAACAACAACTTCACTTCTCTGTGCCTCAGTTCCCTCATCTGTAAAATGGGGATGAAGGCTGTGAGTCCCTCGTGGGACAACCTGATCACCTTGTATCCTCCCCAGCGCTTAGAACAGTGCTTTGCACATAGTAAGCGCTTAATAAACACCATTAACAACAACAACTTCACTTCTCTGTGCCTCAGTTCCCTCCTCTGTAAAATGGGGATGAAGGCTGTGAGCCCCTCGTGGGACAACCTGATCACCTTGTATCCTCCCCAGCGCTTAGAACAGTGCTTTGCACGTAGTAAGCGCTTAATAAGCGCCATTAACAACAACAACTTCACTTCTCTGTGCCTCAGTTCCCTCATCTGTAAAATGGGGATGAAGGCTGTGAGTCCCTCATCAATCAATCAATCAATCAATAGTATTTATTGAGCGCTTACTATGTGCAGAGCACTGTACTAAGCGCTTGGGAAGTACAAATTGGCAACACATAGAGACAGTCCCTACCCAACAGTGGGCTCACAGTCTAAAGGGGGGAGACAGAGAACAGAACCAAACATACCAACAAAATAAAAGAAATAGGATAGAAATGTACAAGTAAAATAAACAAATAAATAGAGTAATAAATATGTACAACCATATATACATATATACAGGTGCTGTGGGGAAGGGAAGGAGGTAAGACGGGGGGATGGAGAGGGGGACGAGGGGGAGAGGAAAGAAGGGGCTCAGTCTGGGAAGGCCTCCTGGAGGAGGTGAGCTCTCAGCAGGGCCTCATGGGACAACCTGATCACCTTGTATCCTCCCCAGTGCTTAGAACAGTGTTTTGCACATAGTAAGTGTTTAATCAATGCCATTATTATGATTATTATTATTATCTCCCCGTGTTGGTCCGCGCCCCAAAAGGTGAAATGGGACCCTGGGCCCTGGTTTTGGCTTTTGCGGTGGAGCCCGTTTCTCCGCGCCGCCGGCCAAGACCGTACCTTCGGGATCCCACTTGGCCACCAGTGGTTCTTCGAAGAACACCGCGCTGTCGTTGAACTTCAGCGTGACGGTGATGGGCGGCTGACCCACGTCTACGTCCGATCCGGGCGACGTCTGCCTCAGGGCCGGAGGGTCCGGATCCTCGGAGGGGAGAGGGGCTTCCTGGGTCAGCGGCTGGGGGTACGGGAATCTCTTCAGGCCTTGGCTCAGCATCTGGAACGGGGACCCGTGGGGAGTGAGTGACCGGTAACCTTTCAAACCCATAATAATAACAATCATCATCATCATCATCATCATCAATCGTATTTATTGAGCGCTTACTGCGTGCAGAGCACTGTACTGAGCGCTTGGGAAGTACAAGTTGGCAACATCTAGAGACGGTCCCTACCCAGCAGTGGGCTCACGGTCTAAAAGGGGGAGACAGAGAACAGAACCAAACATACTAACAAAATAAAATAAATAGAATAGATATGGACAAGTAAAATAAATAAATAAATAAATAGAGCAATAAATATGTACAAACATATATACATATTATTATATATATAATCATAATCATAATCATAATAATGGTATTGGTTAAGTGCCGACTATGTGCCAAGCACCGTTCTAAGCGCTGGGAGAGATACGAGGTCATCAGGTTGTCCCACGTGGGGCTCACAGTCTTCATCCCCATTTTACATCCCGACTCCGCCACTTGTCAGCTGTGTGACTTTGGGCAAGTCACTTCACTGCTCTAGGCCTCAGTGACCTCATCTGGAAAATGGGGATTGAGACCGTGAGCCCCCCACCGTGGGACAACCTGCTCACCTTGTATTCTCCCCAGCGCTTAGAACAGTGCTTTGCACATTGTAAGCGCTCCCCCTTTTAGACTGTGAGCCCACTGTTGGGTAGGGACCGTCTCTATATGTTGCCAACTTGGGCTTCCCAAGCGCTTAGTACAGTGCTCTGCACACAGTAAGCGCTCAATAAATACGATTGATTGATTGATTGATTGATTAATAAATGCCATCATCATCATTTACAGATGAGGGAACTGAAGCCCAGAGAAGTTAAGGGACTTGCCCAAAGTCCCAGAGCTGACAAGTGGCGGAGCTGGGATTAGAACCCACGACCTCTGACTCCCAAGCCCGGGCTCTTTCCACTAAGCTACGCTGGTTCTCCACTTCTTTTAGCGGATAATAATAATAATAATAATAATAATGATAATAATGGCATTTACTAAGTGCTTACCATGTGCAAAGCCCTGTTCTAAGCACTGGGGAGGTTACAAGGTGATCAGGTTGTCCCATGTGGGGCTCACAGTCTTAATCCCCATTTTACAGATGAGGGAACTGAGGCCCAGAGATGTGAAGTGACTTGCCCAAAGTCACACAGCTGACAAGTGGCGGAGCCGGGATTTGAACCCATGACCTCCGACTCCAAAGCCTGGGCTCTTTCCACTGAGCCACGCTGCTCTGCTTATGGAAGATGAAGGTGCTACATATTACTGAAATCCAGGGCGTCTCCAAAATCTCATTTCAGCTATTGTCAGAGAAACAGCGTGGCTCAGTGGAAAGAGCCCGGGGTTTGGAGTCAGAGGTCATGGGTTCAAATCCCGGCTCTGCCACTTGTCAGCTGTGTGACTTTGGGAAAGTCACTTCACTTCTCTGTGCCTCAGTTACCTCATCTGGAGCTCCCAGCTCAAGTAGGAGGGAGAACAGATATTTAATCCCCGTTTAACAGGTGAGGAAACTGAGGCAACTGTAAACTCATCGTGGGCAGGGGTGTATCTGTTTATTGCTCTATCGTCCTCTCCCAAGCACTCAGTATAGTGCTCTGCACATAGTAAGTGCCCAATAAATATGATCCACTGACTAACAGATATTTAATCCTCATTTAACAGATGAAGAAATAATAATATTATTATTATTATGAGAAGCAGCGTGGCTCAGTGGAAAGAACACGGGCTTTGGAGTCAGAGGTCATGGGTTCAAATCCCAGCTCCGCCACTTGTCAGCTGTGTGACCTTGGGAAAGTCACTTCACTTCTCTGTGCCTCAGTTACCTCATCTGGGGCTCCCAGTTTAAGTAGGAGGGAGAACAGATATTTAATCCCCATTTAACAGGTGAGGAAACTGAGGCAACTGTAAACTCATCGTGGGCAGGGGTGTATATGTTTATTGCTCTATCGTCCTCTCCCAAGCACTCAGTATAGTGCTCTGCACATAGTAAGTGCCCAATAAATATGATCCACTGACTAACAGATATTTAATCCTCATTTAACAGATGAAGAAATAATAATATTATTATTATTATGAGAAGCAGCGTGGCTCAGTGGAAAGAACACGGGCTTTGGAGTCAGAGTTCATGGGTTCAAATCCCGGCTCTGCCACTTGTCAGCTATGTGACTTTGGGCAAGTCACTTCACTTCTCTGTGCCTCAGTTACCTCATCTGTCAAATGGGGATTAAGACTGTGAGCCCCCCATGGGACAACCTGATCACCTTGCAACCTCCCCAGTGCTTAGGACAGTGCTTTGCACATAGTAAGCGCTTAACAAATGCCACCACTATTATTGGATTCAACTTTCTCTATGACTGGAACTGAAGATTCTTTTTCTTCTTTTTTTCCTTTTTTTTTAATGGTCTTTGTTAAGCGCTTCCTGTGTGCCAGGCACTGTTATAAGCGCTGGCTAGATACAAGCTAATCAGGTTGGACACAATCTCCTAAAGGTTCACAGTCTTCATCCCCATTTTACAGATGAGGTAACTGAGGTCCAGAGAAGTAAAGCGACTTGCCCAAGATCACGCAGCAGACAAGTGGCAGAGCTAAGATTAGAACCCAGGTCCTTCTCAGAGAAGCAGCGTGGCTCAGCGGAAAGAGCCCGGGCTTTGGAGTCAGAGGTCATGGGTTCAAATCCCGGCTCCGCCACTTGTCAGCTGTGTGACTTTGGGCAAGTCGCTTCACTTGTCTGGGCCTCAGTTTCCTCATCTGTAAAATGGGGATTAAGATTGTGAGCCCCACATGGGACAACCTGATCACCTTGTATCTCCCCAGCGCTTAGAACAGTGCTT
Source organism: Tachyglossus aculeatus (assembly GCF_015852505.1). Taxonomy (NCBI): domain Eukaryota; kingdom Metazoa; phylum Chordata; class Mammalia; order Monotremata; family Tachyglossidae; genus Tachyglossus; species Tachyglossus aculeatus. The sequence continues at coordinate 166,442,106 of NC_052067.1, read as the reverse complement.
TGCACATAGTAAGCACTTAACAAATACCATCATCATTATTATTATTCAGTGGCAGAGCCAGGATTAGAACCCAGGTCCTTCTCAGAGAAGCAGCGTGGCTCAGCGGAAAGAGCCCGGCCTTGGAAGTCAGAGATCATGGGTTCAAATCCCGGGTCCGCCACTTGTCAGCTGTGTGACTTTGGGCAAGTCGCTTCACTTCTCTGGGCCTCAGTTACCTCATCTGGAAAATGCGGGTGAAGACTGTGAGCCCCACGTGGGACAACCTGATCACCTTGTATGTATCTATCCCAGCGCTTAGAACGGTGCTTTGCACATAGTAAGCGCTTAACAAATTTCATCATTATTATTAGTAGTAATTCAATGCTCTATCTACTGGGCGACACTGCTTCTCTTCCAGCCCCGTCCAGGCCCTGGTGTTTGGAACCATGAAATTGACAATTGGTAAGGGATCTTATTGATCAATTGATAATCATTCTCGCCTGTCCTGCCGTCGACCCCTGGCCCACGTCCTCCCCCTGGCCCGGAATGCCCTCCCTCCGCACATCAGGAATAAATAAAATCTATTTATTTTACTTGTACCTATTTACTATTCTATTTATTTTGTTAATGATGTGCATCTAGCTTTATTTCTATTTGTTCTGATGACTTGACACCTGTCCACATGTTTTGTTTGGTTGTCTGTCTCCCCACTCTAGACTGTGAGCCCATTGTTGGGTAGGGACTGTCTCTTTATGTTGCTAACTTGTAATTCCCAAGTGCTTAGTCCAGTTCTCCTCTACACACAGTAAGCGCTCAATAAATACAATTTTTTAATGGCATTTATTAAGCGTTTATTAAGCATTTATTAAGGGGAAGCAGTGTGGCTCAGTGGAAAGAGCCTGGGCTTTGGAGTCAGAGGTCATGGGTTCAAATCCCGGCTCCGCCACTTGTCAGCTGTGTGACTTTGGGCAAGTCACTTCACTTCTCTGGGCCTCAGTTCCCTCATCTGTAAAATGGGGATCAAGACTGTGAGCCCCCCGTGGGACAACCTGATCACCTTGTAAACTCCCCAGTGCTTAGAACAGTGCTTTGCACATAGTAAGCGCTTAATAAATGCCATCATAAAATAAAATAAATAAAATAAATAAGCGTTTACTATGTGCAAAGCACTGTTCTAAGCGCTGGGGAGGTTACAAGGTGATCAGGTTGTCCCACGGGGGGCTCACAGTCTTAATCTCCATTTTCCAGATGAGGTAACTGAGGCCCAGAGAAGTTAAGTGACTTGCCCAAAGTCACACAGCTGACAATTGGCCGAGCTGGGATTTGAACCCCTGACCTCTGACTCCAAAGCCCGGGCTCTTTCCACTGAGCAACGCTGCTTCTCTATGAACTGAATTAATTAATTAATTAATCGATCAATCGATGGTATTTATTGAGCATTTACGGGCTGCAAAGCACTGAACTGAACTCTTGGGAGTGTACTACACAGCAGGATTAGTTACGTTCCCTGCCCACAATAAATCTGAAGTGTGTGGGGAGACGGATGTAAATATAAATATATGATTTATGGATGTGTTTTTAATCAATTAATCAATCAATCGTATTTATTGAGCGCTTACTGTGTGCAGAGCACTGTACTAAGCGCTTGGGAAGTACAAGTTGGCAACATATAGAGACAGTCCCTACCCAACAGTGGGCTCACAGGCTAGAAAGGGGAAACAGACAGCCAAACAAAACATGTGGACAGGTGTCAAGTCATCAGAATAAATAGAAATAAAGCTAGATGCACATCGTTAACAAAATAAATAGAATAGTAAATATGGACAAGTAAAATAAATAGATTTTATTTATTCCTGATGTGCGGAGGGACTGCTATGTGCTATGGGGCTGCAAAAGGAGCAAACAACAAACACCCAAAGGTCACAGAGAAGCAGCGTGGCCTAGTGGAAAGAGCCGGGGCCTGGGAGTAACAAGGTTGTGAGTTCTAATCCTGGCTCTGCCGCTTGTCTGCTGTGTGACCTTGGACAAGTCAATTTTCTTCTCTCTGCCCCAGTTACATCATCTGTAAAATGGGGACAAAAACCGTACCCAACCTGATTAGCCTGTATCCACCCTGGCCCTTGGTACATGACTTAATGAATGCCATAAAAAATAAAAGCTCCAAAATGGAGATTGAGGCTGTGATCCCCAAATGGGACAGGGACTGTGTCCACCCCAGCACTTAGTACAGTGCCTGGCAAATTATTATGATACACACAATTATTATTATTACTGCAATTTATTTTAATATCTGTCTCCCCCTCTTGACTGTAAGCTTGTTGTGGGCAGGGTTCGTGTCTTCCAACAACTCAATTTCATTTTATTAAATGTACAGTAACACTACATTTATTGTGTACAGTATGTGTATTAATATTCTACAATATAAGTACTCTGGAATACTGGAATACATGGCCGTCTTGTTTATTTTGGGTCAGCATCCAATGATCAAAATCATACACTTAATTTAACACCTCATGTTAAATTATGTTGCCAACTTGTACTTCCCAAGTGCTTAGTACAGTGCTCTGCACACAGTAAGCGCTCAATAAATACGATTGAATGAATGAATGAATTGTCCTCTCCCAAGTGCAGTGCTCTGCATCCAGTAAGCGCACAGAAAAGCAGTGTGGTTCAGTGGAAAGAGCACAGGCTTTGGAGTCAGAGGTCATGGGTTCAAATCCCAGCTCCGCCAATTGTCAGCTGACTATGGGCAAGTCACTTAACTTCTCTGTGCCTCAGTTACCTCACCTGTAAAATGGGGATTTAGACTGTGAGCCCTACGTGGGACAAACTGATCACCTTGTAACCTCCCCAGCACTTAGAACAGTGCTTTCTACATAGTAAGTGCTTAATAAATGCCATCATTATTCTTATTATTATAAATGACACGGATCAATTGAAATGGAGGAGACAGAATTAGAACCCGGATCCTCTTGACTCCTGGGTCAATGCTCTATCCACTAGTCCCCGCTGAAAGTATCCGCTGAAAGTATGAGTACAGTATCCGCTGTACTAATCTTCTTTCCAACTCATCCACCTCCCTACCAACCTCTTGCCCACGTCCTGCCTCTGGCCTGGCACACCCTCCCTCCTCGTATCTGACAGACATTGGTTCAACGGAAAGAGCCCGGCCTTGGGAGTCAGAGGTCGTGAGTTCAAATCCCAGCTCCGCCAATTGTCAGCTGTGTGACTTTGGACATGTCACTTAACTTCTCTGGGCCTCAGTTCCCTCATCTGTAAAATGGGGATTAAGACTGTGAGCCCCACGTGGGACATCCTGATCACTTTGTATCCTCCCTAGCGCTTAGAACAGTGCTTTGCACATAGTAAACGCTTAACAAATGCCATCATTATTATTATTGTTATTATTTCCTCACCCCACCTTCAAAGCCTTATTGACTGTCTCTATATGTTGCCAGCTTGTACTTCCCATGCGCTCTGCACACAGTAAGCGCTCAATAAATACGATTGATTGATTGATTGAAGGCCCACCTCCTCCCAGAGGCCTTCCCTGACTAAGCCCTCCTTTTCGCTTCTCCCACTCCTTTCTACAGAGCCCTGACTTGCTCCCTTTGCTTGCCCCCTCCCGACCCCACAGCCCTCATGGACCTACCCGTAATTTATTTTTGTGTATGAATGTCCCCCTCAAGACTGTAAGCTCACAATGGACACATTGTTGTCTTCTATTTCTATTGTCTATTGTTGTATTTCACTCTCCCAAGCTCCACACACCATACGCGCTCAATAAATAGGACTAAATAAATGAATGGATAGACAGAACATGGGCCTGGGAGTGAGAAGGACCTAAGTACTGATCCTGGCTCTGCCACTTGTCTGCCCTACGACCTTGGGCAAGTCGCTTCACTTCTCCGGGCCTCGGTTTCCTCATCTGGAAAATGGGGATTAAGGCCGTGAGCCCCATGTGGGATGGGAACCGTGTCCAGCCTGACTAGCTTGTAGAATGAGTCTCTGACAGAAGATGGGACATTCTGAAGAGGGGGTGTCCTTGGAGTCGCTATGAGTCCGAAATGAATTGACGGTATTAGAAGAAGAAGAACAAATCAGTGCTGAGAAAAGTGTCTGGCACATAGTAAGTGTTTAACAAATATCATTTAAAAAAAAAAAACCATGGACCTAACGTGTATGAGAGGTCTTCCCACACTGAGCCCCTTCCTTCCTCTCCCCCTCCTCCCCCTCTCCATCCCCCCATCTAACCTCCTTCCCTTCCCCACAGCACCTGTATATATGTTTGTACGTATTTATTACTCTATTTATTTATTTATTTTACTTGTAAACATCTATTCTATTTATTTTATTTTGTTAGTATGTTTGGTTTTGTTCTCTGTCTCCCCCTTTTAGACTGTGAGCCCACTGTTGGGTAGGCACTGTCTCTATATGTTGCCAACTTGTACTTCCCAAGTGCTTAGTACAGTGCTCTGCACACAGTAAGCGCTCAATAAATATGATTGATTGATTGATTGATTGACAACCCCAGGGGCAGGAAATAGGGGCTGCGGTTCGTTTTCTGGGGGAGTTTTCCTGTGGGGGAGGGCAGGAAGGACTGAGGAGGTGTGACTTGGTTTTGCAGGTCTGGATTTGCATGCTTGGCACACAGTAAGGGCTTAACAAATACCATCATCCTCAAGTACCTGTTTGCTTTAATACTCATAATAATTATAATAATAATAATGGTAGTTGTTCAGCACTTAATATGTGCCAGGCACTGTTCTAAATGCTGGGGGAGATACAAGGTGATCGGGTTGTCCCAGGTGGGGCTCACAGTCTTAATCCCCATTTTACAGATGAGGGAAGTGAGGCACCAAGAAGTTGAGAAGTGACTTGCCCAAGGTCACACAGCTGACAAATGGCGGAGCCAGGATTAGAACCCACGACCTCTGAGTCCCAAGCCCGGGCTCTTTCCACTGAGCCCCGCTGCTTCTCTTTAGTGGGGTGTCAGAAGCCCTGAAGTGGCCCACCCGGACGGGATTTCCCAGCCCCTCCTCGGACTCCTGAGTGGCTCAGTCCAGGGCCAAGAGGTTCATTCAATCCTATTTATTGAGCGCTACTGTGTGCAGAGCTCCATCCTAAGCACTTTGGAGATTAAAACATGACAATCAACTGAGATATTTCCTTCCCACAATGAGCTTACAGTCTAGACCATCTAGACTCTTCCCCTTCTAGACTGTGAGCCCACTGTTGGGTAGGGACCGTCTCTATATGTTGCCAACTTGTACTTCCCAAGCGCTTAGTATAGTGCTCTGCACTCAGTAAGCGCTCAATAAATACGATTGAATGAATGAATGGAGGGGGACACAGGCATTAATAGAAATCAATAAATGAGAGATGTGGTCATAAGACGCGGACATAAGAATTTCTTGTGAAATTGTTTGCCTTGTAGAATTCAATCGTCGTAAAAGTTTAATATTCCGGAGGGTTAATGTTTCTTATTTTCCGTTTTTCCCTTTTTCAAAAACAGTTCACAAACAGTTGCAGGTTAAATTACGAATGAGATTGGCAAATTTAGAGTCTAGGCAGGCAGTGGCAGGGAAATGAATTGATCGACAGTCTTTGTGACGTGCGTGCCAACTTCAATCTACCACCCTTACCACTCATCATGACAAGTAGACTTAAGTACTTTTCTGTACTTGGTTGTTCACTAAGGGGAAAAATAACTTGGACCGTGAACATTTTCTGGCATTTCCTAAAATTCCTTGCTATAGTGGACTACGGAACGTGCTCTAGTGATCAAGTTTTGTCAGTTCTGCCATAATCAGTGGTTTGGGCCGTTATGGAAGCTTCTTCCAACAGTGTGTATCTATCCGGATGGTGTCAATGAAGTGGTTGTGCACGTGTATGCCAGTGGAGTCAGTCAAAATGCGACTGCTGTGATGTCTATTTGTTGCCGAGTTGTGCTTTCCAAGCGCTTAGTACAGTGCTCTGCGCACAGTAAGCGCTCAATAAATACAAATGAATGAATGAATGAATAAGTGGTGTGGGGCTGGCGGGGAGGGGGGTGAAGAAAGGGAGCAAGGCAGGGGAAGTGGGAGAAGAGGAGGTTGAAATGACATCCAGGCTGAAGGGGGATAAGTGTCCTCCTCGACTTACCTTTCTTCTCCCTCTAGACTCCTGCAGCATCATCTTTAACTAACAATTTATTTCATTATGATAATGATAGTAATAATAATATTGAGAAGCAGTGTAGCTTAGTGGAAAGAGCATGGGCTTGGGAGTTCTAGTCTCTGGGGAGTTCTAGCCCCACACCACTTATGTCTACATCTCTCATTTAGTGATTTCTATTAATGCCTGTCTCCCCCTCTAGACTGTAAGCTCATCGTGGGAAGGGAATATGTCAGTTGATTGTCAATCAATCAATCAATCAATCGTATTTATTGAGCACTTACTATGTGCAGAGCACTGAACTAAGCGCTTGGGAAGTACAAATTGGCAACATATAGAGACAGTCCCTACCCAACAGTGGGCTCACAGTCTAAAAGGGGGAAGACAGAGAACAAAACCAAACATACTAACAAAATAAAATAAATAGAATAGATATGTACAAGTAAAATAAATAGAGTAATAAATATGTACAAACATATACACATATATACAGGAAATAATAATGGCATTTATTAGGCACTTACTAAGTGCAAAGCACTGTTCTAAGAGCTGGGGAGTTTACAAGGTGATTAGGTTGTCCCACGGGGAGCTCACAGTCTTAATCCCCATTTTACAGATGAGGTCACTGAGACTTGCCCAAAGTCACACAGCAGACAAGTGGCGGAGCCGGGATTTGAACCCATGACCTCTGACTCCAAAGCCCAGGCTCCTTCCACTGGGCCACGCTGCTTCATGTTTTAAACTCCAAAGTGCTTAGGACAGAGCTCGGCACACAGTAAGTGCTCAATAAATAGGACTGAATGAACCTCTTGGCCCTGGGCTGAGCCACTCAGGAGTCCAAGGCGGCTTCTAGTCTCTGCTCTGCCACTCATCTGCTGTGTGACTTTGGGCAAGCCATTTAATTTCTCTGTGCCTCAGTCACCTCATTTGTAAAGTGGGGATTAAGACTATGAGCCCTGCGTGGAACAACCTGATTTGCTTGTATCTCCCTCGGCCATCATCATCATCATCATCAATCGTATTTATTGAGCACTTACTACGTGCAGAGCACTGTACTAAGCGCTTGGGAAGTACAAATTGGCAACATAGAGAGACAGTCCCTACCCAACAGTGGGCTCACAGTCTAAAAGGGGGAGACAGAGAACAAAACCAAACATACTAACAAAATAAAATATATAGAATAGATATGGACAAGTAAAATAAATAAATAAATAAATAGAGTAATAAATCTGTACAAACATATATACATATATACAGGTGCTGTGGGGAAGGGAAGGAGGTAAGATGGGGGGGGATGGAGAGGGGGACGAGGGGGAGAGGAAGGAAGGGGCTCAGTCTGGGAAGGCAAGTAAGATTTCTACTTCCCAAGCTCTTAGTACAGTGCTCTGCACACAGTAAGCGCTCAATAAATACGATTGAATGAATGAATGAACTAAGCGCTTGGGAGAATATGACATAATAGAGCTGGGAGATGCTTTCCTGGCCCACGAGGAGCTTACAGCATAGAGCCTCACACTTCTCACTCTAAGAATAGATATGATCAGCACACATGTATATATCTGTGTATATGTAATTTATTCATTTATGTATATTATTGTCTGTCTCATTCATTCATTCATTCAATCATATTTATTGAGTGCTTACTGTGTGCAGAGCACTGTACTAAGCGCTTGGGAAGTACAAATCGGAATGTGTCTGTCGTTATATTGAGAAGCAGCGTGGCTCAATGGAAAGAGCCCGGGCTTGGGAGTCACAAGTCATGGGTTCAAATCCTGGCTTCGCCAATTGTCAGCTGTGTGACTGTGGGCAAGTCACTTAACTTCTCTGTGCCTCAGTTTCCTCATCTGGAAAATGGGGATGAAGCCTGTGAGCCCCATGTGGGACAACCTGATCACCTTGTATCCTCCCCAGCGCTTAGAACAGTACTTTGCACATAGTAAGCGCTTAACAAGTGCCATTATTATTATTATTATTATTATTATTATTATTATATTGTACTCTCCCAAGTGCTTAGTACAGCGCTTTGCAAATAGTAAGCGCTCAGTAAGTATGATGGAATGAGTAAATGAATCAGCCTTTAGGCATAAGGGCCTTACAGTCCTCTAGAGGGTAAGCTCGTTGTGGGCAGGGAACATGTTCACACCTGTCCACATGTTTTGTTTTGTTGTCCGTCTCCCCCTTCTCGACTGTGAGCCCGCTGTTGGGTAGGGACCGTCTCTAGATGTTGCCGACTTGTACTTCCCAAGCGCTTAGTACAGTGCTCTGCACACAGTAAGTGCTCAATAAATACGATTGAATGAATGAATGTTTACCGTAGTTGTTACACTGTACTCTCCCAAGCGCTGAGTACAGCCCTCTGCACTAAGTGGAAAGGTAATTTATTTCTTGTCATTTATTTTTTTATATTTAATGTCTGTCTCCCCCTCAAGACTGTAAGCTTGCTATGGGCAGGGAACATGTCTGATATCTTGTTAGATTGTAATAATGATAATAATTGTGGAATCTGTAAAGCGCTTACTATGTTCCAGGCACTGTACTAAGCGCTGGGGTGGATACGAGCAAATCGGGTTGGATGCAATCCCTGTCCCACATAGGGCTCACAGTCTTGATCCCCATTTTACAGACGAGGTAACTAAGGCCCAGGAAAGTTAAGCGACTTGCCTAAGGTCACACAGCAGACAAGCGGCGGAGCCGGGATTAAAACCCACGAGCCCACTGTTGGGTAGGGACTGTCTCTATATGTTGCCAACTTGTACTTCCCAAGCGCTTAGTACAGTGCTCTGCACACAGTAAGCGCTCAATAAATATGACTGATTGATTGATTGACTTCCTGACGCCCAGGCCTGGCCTCAATCGTAGCGTGGCTCAGTGGAAAGAGCCCGGGCTCGGGAGTCAGAGGTCATGGGTTCTCATCCCGGCTCCACCATTTGTCAGCTGTGTGACCTTGGGCGAGTCACTTCACTTCTCTGGGCCTCAGTTCCCTCATCTGGAAAATGGGGATGAAGACTGTGAGCCCCACGTGGGACAACCTGATTACCTTGTATCTCCCCCAACGCTTAGAACAGTGCTTGGCACAGAGTAAGTGCTTAACAAATACCAACACTATCATTATTATTATTATTATTATTATTATTATTATTATTATTATTACACCACGCTGCTTTCCTCCAAGCACTTAGGACTGAACACAGTAAGCGCTCAATAAATATGCATATATCTATAATTCTATTGATCTACGCTGATATTATTGACACCTGTCTACTTGTTTTGTTTTGTCGTCTGTCTCCACACTTCTAGACTGTGAGCCTGTTGTTGGGTAGGGATTGTCTCTGTTATCAAACTGTACATTCCAAGTGCTTCGTACAGTGCTCTGCACATAGTAAGCGCTCAATAAATACGATTGAATGAAGGAATAAATACCATTCATTCCTTCATTCAGTCGTATTTACCGAGCGCTTACTGTGTGCAGATCACTGTGCTAAGCGCTTGGGAAGTACAAGTCGGCAACATATAGAGATGGTCCCTAACCAACAACGGGCTTACATCATCATCATCATCAATCGTATTTATTGAGCGCTTACTGTGTGCAGAGCACTGGACTAAGCGCTTGGGAAGTACAAGTTGGCAACATATAGAGACAGTCCCTACCCAATATTGGGCTCACAGTCTAAAAGGGGGAGACAGTCTAGTAGGGAGAGACAGACAACAAAACAAAACCCATGGACAGGTGTCAAAATCGTCAGAACAAAGAGAATTAAAGTCATAAAAGTCATTAAAGTCATACGCACAACATGCACATATGCACTATGTGCTCTGCACATAGTAAGCGCTTAACAAATGCCATTATTATTATTATCATTAACAAAATAGATAGAATAGTAAATATGTACAAGTACAATAAATAGAGTAATAAATCTGTACAAATATATACAAGTGCTGTGGGGAGGGGAAGGAGGTAGGGCCGGGGGGATGGGGAAGAGGAGAGGAAAAAGGGGGCTCAGTCTGGGAAGGCCAGCTGTGTGACCTTGGGCAAGTCACTTCACTTCTCTGGGCCTCAGTTCCCTCATCTGTAAAATGGGGATGAAGACTGTGAGCCCCGCGGGGGGCAACCTGGTCACCTTGTAACCCCCCCAGCGCTTAGAACAGTGCTTTGCACATAGTAAGCGCTTAATAAATGCCATTATTATTATTATTATTATTATTATTATTATTATTATTATTATTAGACGGGTTCATCTTCCCAAATCTACTTACTTCTACCAGGGTCCAGCCTTTGACTTGCTTGCACTGTGGGGGGAGTTGAAGCACATCCAGGTGATAAACGCCGCCCAGCGGGGTGAACTGATGCAGATCGACCACGTTCTCCCCGAGGTCGTCCTCCGACTGGCTCTCCGATTCTTCCAGCTGGAATTTCATGGGATCTAAAAATCAAGGAGATTTCAGACTGTTGCCACTGTTCAGCTCGGCGTACAATTTTGAATACAGGGGGGGATGAAAAGACAAGCAAACCATCAATATTCATTCATTCATTCAACCGTATTTATTGAGCGCTTACTGTGCGCAGAGCACTTTACTAAGCGCTTGGGAAGCACAATGCGGCAACATATAGAGACGGTCCCGACCCAACAACGGGCTCACAGTCTAAAGGGGGCAGTCAGACAACAAAATAAAACAAGTAGACAGGTGTCAACGCCATCAAAATAGATAAATAGAATTATAGATCTATACACATATATATGTACGTGCTTAATAAATGTGTTTGATAATTGCCATCATTATATATATATATACATTATAGATATACAGTATCTATTATAGATATGATATATAGATATCTATAGATATATATTTATAGATATATAGTATCTATCATAGATATATTATATGGATATCTATGGCTATAGATATATAGAGCTATAGATATCCATATAATAATTGCCATCATTATAAATATATGTATACATTATATACATTATAGATATATAGTATCTATTATAGATAGATTATATAGATATCTATAGATATATATTTATAGATATATAGCATCTATCATAGATATATTATATGGATATCTATAGCTATAAATATATAGAGCTATAGATATCCATATAATAATTGCCATCATTATATATGTATATATTATTATATATATGTACGTTATAGATATATAGTATCTATTGTAGATTATATAGATATCTATAGATATATATTTATAGATATATAGTGTCTATTATAGATATATGGGTACCTATAGCTATAGATATATAGATATAGATAGATAAAGATATATAGCTATAGGTATCCATATAATATATATCTGTAGATATATAGCTATAGATATCTATATATAATATAGATATATTATAGATATAAAGTATCTATTGATCTATAGTATCTATTGACCACTTCTGTGTGCAGAGCGCTGTACTAAGCGCTTGGGGAGAGTACAATAAAGAGAACTGTCTAGTCACCATAAAAAATGGCAGGGCTTTATCTAGTTGTCGCATAGTGTGAGGTACAGTTCAGTGTCATGACTAGGCCTCAATTTTTCAACGGAAATCTGTAATGATAATAATAATAATAATGGTATTTGTTAATAATGATGGCATTTATTAAGTGCTTACTATGTGCAAAGCTCTGTTCTAAGCACTGGGGAGGTTACAAAGTGATCAGTTTGTCCCACGGGGGGCTCACAGTCTTAATCCCCATTTTCCAGATGAGGTAACTGAGGCCCAGAGAAGTTAAGTGGCTTACCCAAAGTCACACAGCTGACAATTGGTGGAGCCGGGATTTGAACCATTCATTCATTCATTCATTCATTCAATCGTATTTATTGAGCGCTTACTGTGTGCAGAGCACTGGACTAAACACTTGGGAAGTACAAGTTGGCAACATATAGAGACGGCCCCTACCCAACAGCGGGCTCACAGTCTAGAATGGGGAGACAGACGACAAAACAAAACATATTAACAAAATAAAATAAATAGAATAAATATGTACAAGTAAAATAAATAGAGTAATAAATATGTGCAAACATATATACATATAAACAGGTTCTGTGGGGAGGGGAAGGAGGTAAGGCAGGGGAGAAGGGGAGAGAAAGGAGGGGGCTCAGTCTGGGAAGGCCACCTGGAGGAGGTGAGCTCTCAGTAGGGCTTTGAAGGGAGGAAGAGAGTGAGCTTGGCAGATGTGTGGAAGGAGGGCATTCCGGGCCAGGGGGAGGACGTGGGCTGGGGGTCGACGGCAGGACGGGCAAGAACAAGGCCCAGTGAGGATGTTAGTGGCAGAGGAGCGGAGGGTGCGGGCTGGGCTGCAGAAGGAGAGAAGGGAGGTGAGGTAGGAGGGGGCCAGGGGATGGACAGTCTTGAAGCCCAGGGTGAGGAGTTTTTCCCTGATGTGTAGGTTGATTGGTAGCGAATGGAGATTTTTGAGGAGGGGAGTAACATGCCCAGAGCGCTTCTGCACAAAGATGATCCGGGCAGCAGTGTGAAGTATAGATTGAATTGGGGAGAACCGGTGACCTCTGACTCCAAAGCCCATGCTCTTTCCACTGAGCCACGCTGCTTCTCCACTGAGCCACGCTGTTAAATGCTTACTATGTGCTAGGCCCTGTTCTAAGTGCTTTGGTGGATACAAGCAAACATATATGCAGGTGCTGTGGGGAGGGGAAGGAGGTAAGGCGGGGGGGATGGGGAGGGGGAGGAAGGGGAGAGGAAGGAGGGGGCTTCTCCCACTCCCTTCTGCATCGCCCTGATTTGCTCCCTTTATTCACCCTTCTCTCAGCCTCTCTTGCTGGACACCGTAGCAAGGGCTCATGCCTGCAAAATAATCTCCTCCTCTTTTCCCTTTCCATAGTCATCCCTTTGGGAGACAACTGGTACCAAAGTCTTCCAGGAAGATTTGCTCGGGTAACTACTTCCCAAGACTCCTAGCCCACCTCAGTGGCTTCATGAGCCTCCTCGCTGACCTCCCTTCCTCCTGTCTCTCCCCACTCCAGTCCAGACTTCACCCTGCGGCCCGCATCATTTTTCTACCAAACCATTCAGTGCATAATAATAATAATAATAATGGCATTTATTAAGCGCTTACTATGTGCAGATCACTGTTCTAAGCGCTGGGGAGGTTACAAGGTGATCAGGTTGTCCCACGGGGGGCTCACAGTCTTCATCCCCATTTTACAGATGAGGTAACTGAGGCCCAGAGAAGTGAAGTGACTTGCCCAAAGTCACACAGCTGACAAGTGGCAGAGCCGGGACTTGAACCCATGATCTCTGACTCCAAAGCCCGGGCTCCTTCCACTGAGCCACGCTGCTTCTAGGAGTGCATGTCTCCCCACTCCTCAAGACCCTCCAGGGGTTGCCCATCTAGAGAAGTAGCGCGGCTCAGTGGAAAAAGCCCGGGCTTTGAAGTCAGAGGTCACGGGTTCAAATCCCAGCTCCGCCAATTGTTAGCCGTGTGACTTTGGGCAAGTCACTTCATCATCATCATCATCATCATCAATCCTATTTATTGAGCGCTTACTGTGTGCAGAGCACTGTACTAAGCGCTTGGGAAGTACAAATTGGCAACACATAGAGACAGTCCCTACCCAACAGTGGGCTCACAGTCTAAAAGGGGGAGACAGACAACAAAACCAAACATACCAACAAAATAAAATAAATAGGATAGATATGTACAATAAATAAATAAATAAATAAATAGAGTAATAAATATGTACAACCATAACATACGCATACAACTTCACTGCTTTGGGCCTCAGTTCCCCCATCTATAAAATGGGGGTTAAGACTGTGAGCCCCACGTGGGACAACCTGATCAGCTTGTAACCTCCCCAGCACTTAGAACAGTGCTTTGCACATGCTTAATAAATGCCATTATTATTATTATTATCTACCACCACAGCAAACAGAAACTCCTCACCAGTGGTTTCAAATCAGTCGATCCCCTTGCCCCTTCCTCCCTCACCTCACTGCTCTCCAACTGCAACCCAGCCCGCACATTTTGCTCCTCTAACTCCAACCTGTACTTTGATCATGGCTATCGCTCCGCCATACCCTCACCCGAGTCCTGCCTCTGGCCTAAGCGCCTTCCCTCTTCATATCCAACAGACGATGACTTTCCCCACCTTCAAAGTCTTATCGAAGGCCCGTCTCCTCCAAGAGGCCTTCCCTGACTAAGCCCCTCCTTTCCCCTTCTCCCACTCCCTTCTGCATCGCCCTTTATTCACCCTTCTCTCAGCCCCACAGTGCTTATGCGCATATCTGTAATTGATTTATTTCTATTAATGTCTGGCTGCCCCTCTAGACTGTAATAATAATAATAATAACGGCATTTATTAAGCGCTTACTATGTGCAAAGCACTGTTCTAAGCACTGGGGAGGTTACAAGATGATCAGGTTGTCCCACAGAGGGCTTACAGTCAATCCCCATTTTACAGATGAGGGAACTGAGGCCCAGAGAAGTGAAGTGACTTGCCCAAAGTCACACAGCTGACTGGGATTTGAACCCATGACCTCTGACTCCAAAGCCCGTGCTCTTTCCGCTGAGCCACGCTGCTTCTCTAAGTTTGTTGTGGGTAGGGAATGTATCTCTATATGTTGCCAACTTGTAATAATGATATTTATTAAGCGCTTACTATGCGCAAAGCACCATTCTAAGCACTGGGGAGGTTACAAGGTGATCAGGTTGTCCCACAGGGGGCTCACAGTCTTCATCCCCATTTTTCAAAAGAGAGAACTGAGGCCCAGAGAAGTTAAGTGATTTGCCCCAAGTCACACAGCTGACAATTGGCGGAGCCAGGATTTGAACCCGTGACCTCTGACTTCAAAACCCGGGCTCTTTCCACTGAGCCACGCTGCTTCTCTGCTGCTTGTACTTCCCAAGCTCTTAGTACAGTGCTCTGCACACAGTGAGTGCTCAATAAATACGACTGAATGAATGCATGTCTACCAACTCTGTTGTATCTTTATATTGTACTTTCCCAAGGTCTCGGCACAGTGCTCCGCACATAGTAGCAGTATGACTTAGTAGAGAGAGCTTGGGCCTGGGAGTCGAACGAACCTGGGTTCTAATCCCCATTCCGCCAACTTGTCTGCTGTGTGGCCTTAGGCAAATCACTTAACATCTCTGGGCCTCAGTTACTTCATCTGTAAAATGGGGATTAAGACTGTGAGAGCCATGTGGGATACGGTCCTCAACTCCCCCCTCACCCCTCCCCATCGCCCCGACTCCGTCCCCTTTTTTTTTTTAATGGCATTTATTAAGCGCTTACTATGTGCAAAGCACTGTTCTAAGCGCTGGGGAGGTTACAAGGTGATCAGGTTGTCCCACGGGGGGCTCACAGTCTTAATCCCCATTTTACAGATGAGGTAACTGAGGCCCAGAGAAGTGAAGTGACTTGCCCAAAGTCACACAGCTGACAATTGGCAGAGCCGGGATTTGAACCCCTGACCTCTGACTCCAAAACCTGTGCTCTTTCCACTGAGCCACGCTGCTTCTCCATAATGTGGGGCTCACAGTCTTAATCCCCATTTCACAGATGGGGTAACTGAGGCGCAGAGAAGTTAAGTGACTTACCCAAAGTCACACAGCTGACAATTGGCGGAGCCGGGATTTGAACCCATGACCTCTGACTCCCAAGTCCGGGCTCTTTCCACTGAGCCATGCTGCTTTTCTCTACCCGCCCTCCCTGCCCCACAGTACTTGCGTATATATGGACATATTTATAATTCTATTTATTTGTAATTAATGCCTGTTCACTTGTTTCAATGTGTGTATATATATATATACACACATTGAAACAAGTGAACAGGCATTTATATAATATATTAATTAATATATAATATATAAATATATATATATAATTCTATCTACTTATATTGATGCTATTGATGCCTGTTTACTTGTTTTGATCTCTGTCTCCCCCCTTCTAGCCTTCGAGCCCGTTATGGGCAGGGATTGTTTCTCTCTGCTGCTGAATTGTACTATCCAAACGCTTATTACAGTGCTCTTTTTCCACATTAAGCGCTCAATAAATGATTGAATGAATGAATCAATCGATCAATCATATTTATTGAGCGCTTATTGTGTGCAGAGCACTGTACTAAGCGCTTGGGAAGTACAAGTTGGCAACATATAGAGACAGTCCATACCCAGCAGTGCGCTCACAGTCTGAAAAGGGGGAGACAGAGAACAAAACCGAACATACTAACAAAATAAAATAAATAGAATAGATATGTACAAGTAAAATAAATAAATAAATAGAGTAATAAATATGTACAAACATATATACATATATACAGGTGAATGAGAATGAATGAATGAATGAGAAGCAGCATGGCTTGGTGGAAAGAGCCCGGGCTTGGGAGTCAGAGGTCATGGGTTCAAATCCCGGCTCCGCGACTTGCCAGCTGTGTGACTTTGGGCAAGTCACTTCACTTCTCTGGGCCTCAGTTCCCTCATCTGTAAAACGGGGATTAAGACTGTGAGCCCCACTTGGGACAACCTGATCACCTTGTATCCTCCCCAGCACTTAGAACAATGCTCTGCACACAGTAAGCGCTTAACAAATGCAGTTATTATTATTATTATTATTATTATTATTATTATGAATGAATGACTGTGTCCAATCTGATTAGATTGCATCTACCTAGCTCGACACATGGTAACAGCTTAACACATACCATCATTATTAATAATACTAATAATAATTATGGTCTTTGTTAAGCACTTATTATGTGCCAAGCACTCTTCCAAGCACTGGGGTAGATACAAGGCAATCAGGTTGTCCCACGTGAGGCTCACAGTTTAATCCCCATTTTCCAGATGAGGGAACTGAGGCACAGAAAAGTTAAGTGGCTTGCACAGGGTCACAGGGCAGACAAGTGGAGAGCCGGGATTAGAACCCACATCCTATAGTAAGTGCTCAGTAAAGACAACTGACTGGTTGATGGATGCCTCCCAGCAGAATTACCCAGGCAACTGGTACATAGGTCTCCCAAGAAGAGTTACCCTGGCAACCACTACATCAGTCTCCCAGCAAGAGTTATTCATTTGTTTCATTCATTCAAGCATATTTATTGAGCACTTACTGTGTGCAGAGCACTGTACTAAGGGCTTGGAAAGTACAATGAGGCAACATAGAGAGTCCCTCCCCAACAACGGGCTCACAGTCTAGAAGGGGGAGACAGACAGCAAAACAGAACAAGTAGACATGTGTCAATATCATCAAAATAAATAGAATTATAGATATCTACACATCATTAATAAAATAGAGTAGTAAATATGTACAAATATACACAAGTGCTGTAGGGAGGGGAAGGGGGTAGGGCAGAGGGAGGGAGTGGAGGCAATGAGGAGGGGAGGAGGAGCAGAGGATAAGGGAGAGGCTCAGTGTGGGAAGGCCTCCTGGAGGAGGTGAGCCCTCAGTAGGGCTTTGAAGGGAGGAAGAGAGCTAGCTTGGCGGATGGGCGGAGGGAGGGCATTCCAGGCCCGGGGGAGGATGTGGGCCGGGGGTCGATGGCGGGACAGGCGGGAATGAGGTACAGTGAGGAGGTTAGCGGCGGAGGAGCGGAGGGTGCGGGCTGGGCTGGAGAAGGAGAGAAGGGAGATGAGGTAGGAGGGGGCGAGGGGATGGATGGACAGCCTTGAAGCCCAGGGTGAGGAGTTTCTGCCTGATGCGCAGATTGGTAGCCACTGGAGATTTTTGAGGAGGGGAGTAACATGCCCAGAGTGCTTCTGGACAAAGACAATCTGGACAGCAGCATGAAGTATAGATTGAAATGGGGAGAAACAGGAGGATGGGAGATCAGAGAGGAGGCTGATGCAGTAATCCAGTCGGGATAGGATTAGCGATTGGGTAGCGGTTTGGATGGAGAGGAAAGGGCGGATCTTGGCAATGTTGTGGAGGTGAGTTGCCCAGGCAACTACTACCCAAGTCTCCCAGCAAGGGATACCCAGGCTACACAAATCTCCAAAGCAACAGTGAGTTGAGCAGGATGCTGGAGAAGCAGTGTGGCTTAGTGGAAAGAGCACAGGCTTGAGAGGCAGAGGTCGTGGGTTCTAATCCCTACTCCACCACTTGTCAGCTGTGTGATTCTGGGCAAGTCACTTCAGTCCTCTGTGCCTCAGTTCCCTCATCTGTAAAATGGGGATTAAGACTGTGAGCCCCATTTAGGACAGCCTGATGACCTTGTATTTACCCCAGTGCTTAGAACGGTGCTTGGCACATAGTAAGCACTTAACCAATACCATTATTGTTATCATTATTAAGTTTCAGGGTACGATCTGAGCCATTGCTTTAAGAGCCTATTCCTTCTCCCCAACCCAGAGACCCTAATAGCAGATGACCCCTGGCATGGAGGATTGCGGGGCGGGGAGAGGGGGCTCTGTGAAAAATCCCTCTCCCCTTGTACCCAGCACTAGAGGAGAGGGGAAGAGATTTGCCCGGTCCTCAGAAACACGCCAACATCAGCAGATGGTGACTGTTCATTCATTCATTCACTCATTCAATCATATTTACTGAGCGCTTACTATGTGCAGAGCACTGTACTAAGCGCTTGGGAAGTACAAGTTGGCAACATAGAGAGATGGTCCCTACCCGACAATGGGTTCACAGTCTAGAAGGGGGAGACAGACAACAAAACAAAACATGTGGATAGGTGTCGAGTCATCAGAACAAATAGAAATGAAGCTAGATGCACATCATTAACAAAATAAATAGAATAGTAAATATGGACAAGTAAAATAGAGTAATAAATCTGTACAAACATATATACAGGTGCTGTGGGGAGGGGAAGGAGGTAAGGCGGGGGTATAATAATAATAACAATAATACTAATGATGGCATTTATTAAGCGCTTACTATGTGCAAAGCATTCATTCATTCAATCGTATTTATTGAGCTCTTACTGTGTGCAGAGCACTGTACTAAGTGCTTGGGAAGTACAAATTGGCAACATATAGAGACGGTCCCTACCCAACAGTGAGCTCACAGTCTAGAAGCACTGTTCTAAGTGCTGGGGAGGGTACAAGGTGATCAGGTTGTCCCATGGGGGGCTCACAGTCTTCATCCCCATTTTGCAGATGAGGTAACTGAGGCCCAGAGAAGTTAAGTGACTTGCCCAAGTCATGGGATGGGGAGGAGGAGAGGTAAAAGGGGGTTCAGTCTGGGAAGGCCTCCTGGAGGAGGTGAGCTCTCAGTAGGGCTTTGAAGGGAGGAAGAGAGCTAGCTTGGTGGATGGGCAGAGGGAGGCCATTCCAGGCCAGGGGGAGGACGGGGGCCGGGGGTCGACGGCGGGACAGGCGAGAACGAGGGACAGTGAGGAGGTTAGCGGCAGAGGAGCGGAGGGTGCGGGCTGAGTTCCCCATAGCTCCCTGAAGGGAGCAACCCCCGCCACACTGGAAGCCCGGAGGAGGCGGCCCCGACTTGCCCTGGGAAGGTAACGGAAAGAAGGAAAAGAGCTGGGCTGGAAACAGCGGACCTAAATAATCACTGTGGAATGTGCTACGGTGCTTACCGTGTGCCAGACACTGTACTATGCGCTGGGGTGGACTCAAGCCAATCGGGTCGGACGCAGTCCCTGTCCCGCGTGGGGCTCACAGTCTTCATCCCCATTGGACAGATGAGGGAACCGAGGCCCAGAGAAGTGAAGTGACTTGCCCAGGGTCACATGGCAGAGAAGTGGAGAGATTAGAACTCGTGACCACCGCTGCTTCTCTATCTGGGCTCAAAACCCCATTCCAAAGGAGATAATGGGACCGCCAAGGGACGAGAGAAGGAAATTAACACTCATTGAGCACTTAGTACAGCGCAAAAGAGCTTACTACATGCTCAAGTCCTTTAAACCTTAGTACAGTGGTCAAGCACTATACACCCCCATCTAGACTGTAAGTTCCTTTGGACGGGGAGACGTGGCTACCAACGCTGTTGTACTGCACTCTCCCAGGCACTTAGTACAGAGCTCTGCACACTAAATGCTCACTGTATATATGTATATATGTTTGTGCATATTTATTACTCTATTTATTTATTTATTTATTTATTTATTTATTTATTTTACTTGTACATATCTATTCTATTTATTTTATTTAATATGTTTGGTTTTGTTCTCTGTCTCCCCCTTCTAGACTGTGAGCCCACGGTTGGGTAGGGACCATCTCTATATGTTGCCAATTTGTACTTCCCAAGCGCTTAGTACAGTGCTCTGCACACAGTAAGCGCTCAATAAATACGATTGATTATGATGATTACTCTATTTATTTATTTATTTATTTTACTTGTACATATCTATTCTATTTATTTTACTTTGTTAATATGTTTGGTTTTGTTCTCTGTCTCCCCCTTCTAGACTGAGCCCACTGTTGGGTAGGGACCATCTCTAGATGTTGCCAACTTGGACTTCCCAAGCGCTTAGTACAGTGCTCTGCACACAGTAAGCGCTCAATAAATACAATTGATTGATTGATTGATTGACGGGGAGATGTGGCTACCAATGCTGTTGTACTGCACTCTCCCAGGCACTCAGTACAGGGCTCTGCACACTAAATGCTCACTGTATATATGTATATATGTTTGTACATATTTATTACTCTATTATTTATTTATTTGTACATATCTATTCTATTTATTTTATTTTGTTAATACGTTTGGTTTTGTTCTCTGTCTCCCCCTCCTAGACTGCGAGCCCACTGTTGGGTAGGGACCGTCTCTAGATGTTGCCAACTTGGACTTCCCAAGCGCTTAGTACAGTGCTCTGCACAAAGTAAGCGCTCAATAAATACGATTGATTGATTGATTGACGGGGAGATGTGGCTACCAACGCTGTTGTACTGCACTCTCCCAGGCACTCAGTACAGGGCTCTGCACACTAAATGCTCACTGTATATATGTATATATGTTTGTACATATTTATTACTCTATTTATTTATTTATTTGTACATATCTATTCTATTTATTTTATTTTGTTAATACATTTGGTTTTGTTCTCTGTCTCCCCCTCCTAGACTGCGAGCCCACTGTTGGGTAGGGACTGTCTCTAGATGTTGCCAACTTGTACTTCCCAAGCGCTTAGTACAGTGCTCTGCACACAGTAAGCGCTCAATAAATACGATTGATTGATTGATTGATTGATGGGGAGACATGGCTACCAACGCTGTTGTACTGCACTCTCCCAGGCACTTAGTACAGAGCTCTACACACTAAATGTTCACCGTATATATGTATATATGTTTGTACATATTTATTATTCTATTTATTTCACTTGTACATATCTATTCTATTCATTTTATTTTGTTAATATGTTTGGTTTTGTTCTCTGTCTCCCCCTTCTAGACTGTGAGCCCACTGTTGGGTAGGGACCGTCTCTAGATGTTGCCAACTTGTACTTTCCAAGCGCTTAGTCCAGTGCTCTGCACACAGTAAGCGCTCAATAAATACGATTGATTGATTGACTACTTCTGCATTAATTGTGAATGCCCTGCACACAGTAAGCACTCAATAAATACAATTAAAGGAATGAATGAATGAATGTTAGTAACTGTAGTAGATGTCTGTTATGGGCAGGGAATGTTCCTGTTTATTGTTATATTGTCCTTTCCCAAGCATTTAGTACAGTGCTCTGCACAGAGTAAGAGCTCAATAAATATGACTGAATGAATATGAAGTTCTTACTCAAGCGCTTAGTATAGTGCTTTGCACACAGTAAGCGCTCAATACATACGATTGATTGATTACTCTATGCAGAGCACTGCCCTAAACTCAGGGAAAGAATATACAGAAGGTATGCTTTTGTAGGGGCTTGCAATCTAAAGACACTAATCACTATTAAGACACTAAGCGCTTAGAACAGTGCTTGGCACATAGTAGGTGCTTAATAAACACCATCATCATCATTAAGATTATTATTATTATTTTTAAGACATTAATGACTACCAAGACGCTAATTGATTCTGTTGAGTCCAGCCTTCAGAGAAGCAGCGTGGCTCAGTGGAAAGAGCCCGGGCTTGGGAGTCAGAGGTCATGGGTTCGAATTCCAGCTCAGCCACTTGTCAGCTGTGTGACCTTGGGCAAGTCACTTCACTGGGCCTCAGTTACCTCATCTGTAAAATGGGGATGAAGACTGTGAGCCCCCCGTGGGACAACCTGGTCACCTTGTATCCCCCCGCAGCGCTTAGAACAGCGTTTCGCCCATTGTAAATGCTTAACAAATACCACCATTATTATTATTATTATTATTCAGATGTGTTAGGTTGAGCGGTTGTTTGGGAAAATACCTGAGAGTGAAGAAGTGCATTCTCTTATTGATATTTTATCCTCTTCCTCTCCTGCTTTCTCTTCCACCCCTTCTCCAATGACAGCGGAACTCTATGCGGGCAAAGAATCCGTGGTTAGACTACTACAGCTGCTTCATTCAACCGTATTTATTGAGCACCTACTCTGTGCAGAGTGCTGAACTATCAATCAATCAATCAATCATATTTATTGAGTGCTTACTGTGTGCAGAGCACTGGACTAAGCGCTTGGGAAGTCCAAGTTGGCAACGGATAGAGACAGTCCCTAACCAACAGTGGGCTCACAGTCTAAAAGGGGGAGACAGACAACAAAACCAAACAAAACCAAACATACTAACAAAATAAAATAAATAGAATAGATAGATAATAATAATAGATAATAAAAATAGATATAGAATAGGTAGATAATAATAATAGTAATTGTGGTATTTGTTAAATGCTAGTTGCTGTACTAGTTGCTGAGGTAGGTGATGATCAATCAATCAATCATATTTATTGAGCGCTTACTGTGTGCAGAGCACTGTACTAAGCGCTTGGGAAGTCCAAGTTGGCAACGGATAGAGACAGTCCCTACCCAACAGTGGGCTCACAGTCTAAAAGGGGGAGACAGAGAACAAAACCGAACATAGTAACAAAATAAAATAAATAGAAATGTACAAGTCAAATAAATAGAGTAATAAATCTGTACAAACATATATACATATATACAGGTGCTGTGGGGAAGGGAAGGAGGTTAGATGGGGGGGATGGAGAGGGGGATGAGGGGTGGGAGAGCACAATCAAATAATAAACAGACATATTCTCTGCCCACAATGAATTTACAGTCTAGAGTGGGGAAGATAGACATTAATAGAAATAAATAAAATGACAGATGTGGCTATAAGTGGTGTGGGGCTGGGACAGGGGGGAGAACAAAGGGAGCAAGTCAGGGGGAGTGGGAGAGGAGAAGCAAGACACTTCACTGCTCTGTGCCTCAGTTCCCTCATCTGTAAAGTGGGGATTAGGATTGTGAACCCCATGGGAGACCTGTATATATGTATATATGTTTGTACATATTTATTACTCTATTTATTTATTTATTTTACTTGTACATATCTATTCTATTTATTTTATTTTGTGAGTATGTTTGGTTTTGTTCTCTGTCTCCCCCCTTTTAGACTGTGAGCCCACTGTTGGGTAGGGACTGTCTCTACATGTTGCCAATTTGTACTCCCCAAGCGCTTAGTACAGTGCTCTGCACATAGTAAGCGCTCAATAAATACCATTGATGATGACAGATGGGAGACAAATGATTGGCTTATATCTACCTCGGTGCTCAGTACAGTGCCTGGCATTCATTCATTCATTCAATTCAACTGCATTTACTGAGCGCCTACTGTGTGCAAAGCCCCGTACTAAGCGTTTGGGAGAGTACACTAGAACATCAGACACATTCCCTGCCCACAACGAGGTCACACTCTAGAGGTAAGTGCTTAACAAATACCATTTTTAAAAAAACTTCATTGTACTCTCTCACGCACTTAGTACAGTGTTCCATGCAAAGTAAGTGCTCAACAAATAGCATCGATTGATTTGGTCTTTGTACCCAAAAGGTCACACTAGACAAAGTATAACCAGCAGAGGTGTCTGTCTACTTGTTTTGTTTTGTTGTCGGTCTCCCCCTTCTAGACTGTGAGCCCATTGTTGGGTAGGGACCGTCTCAGAGCTCTGTACTAAGCGCCTGGGAGAGGGCAGTACAACAGAGTTGGTAGCCACGTTTCCCATTGTTCCCTTCCCACTGTTGGGTAGGGACCGTCTCCAGGTGTTGCCGAATTGTACTTTCCAAGTGCTTAGTACAGTGCTCTGCACACAATAAGCGCTCAATAAATACGATTGAATGAATGAATGAATGAATGAAGATAATGCAGAGAAGCAGCATGGCTCAGTGGACAGAGCCCGGGCTTGGGAGTCAGAGGTCATGGGTTCTAATCCCGGCTATACCACATGTCTCCTGTGTGACCTTGGGCAACTCACTTATTATAATGGCATTTATTAAGTGCTTACTATGTGCAAAGCACTGTTCTAAGCGCTGGGGAGGTTACAAGGTGATCAGGTTGTCCCACTGGGGGGGGCCCACAGTCTTCATCCCCATTTTCCAGATGAGGGAACTGAGGCACAGAGAAGTGAAGTGACTTGCCCAAAGTCACACAGCTGACAATTGGTGGAGTCGGTATTTGAACCCATGATCTCTGACTCCAAAGCCTGGGCTCTCTTCCACTGAGCCAGGCTGCTTCTCCACTTCACTTCTCTGTGCCTCAGTTCCCTCATCTGGAAAATGGGGATGAGGACTGTGAGCCCCACGTGGGACAACCTGATCACCTTGTATCCCCCCAGCACTTAGAACAGTGCTTTGCACATAGTAAGCGCTTAACAAATACCATTATTATTATTATTATTATTTTTTTTATTTTTATTGCGATACTTGGACATTTGACCAAAAGATTGTACTCAATGCCCTCTAATGGCCATTTAAAAGGTCCTGCAAAAATAATAATCTTGTTATTTGTTTAGCGCTAATAATAATAATAATAATAATGGTATTTGTTAAATGCTTACTATGTGCTAGGCACTGCACTAAGCGCTGTGGTGGATACAAGCAAATCGGGCTGGACACAGTCCCTGTCCCACATGGGACTCACAGCCTTCATCCCCATTTTCCAGATGAGGGAACTGAGGCCCAGAGAATAACGATAATAATAATAATGGCATTAATTAAGTGCTTACTATGTGCAAAGCACTGTTCTAAGCACTGGGGAGGTTACAAGGTGATCAGGTTGTCTCATGGCGGGCTCACAGTCTTAATCCCCATTTTCCAGATGAGGTCACTGAGCCCCAGAGAAGTGAAGCGACTTGCCCAAAGTCACACAGCTGACAAGTGACAGAATCAGAATTTGAATCCATGACCTCTGACTCCAAAGCCCATGCTCTTTCCACTGAGCCACGCTCAATAAATACGATTGAATGAATACGTGCCAGGCACTGTACTAAACGTTGGGGTGGAGACAAGCAAATCAGGTTAGACACAGTCCCTGCCCCATGTGGGGCTCACAGTCTCAATCCCCATTTTACAGATGAAGGAACTGAGGTTCAGAGAATTAAGTGACTTGCCCAAGGTCACGGGGCAGACAAGGGGCAGAGAGGGGATTAGAACCCATGACCTTCTGATTTCCAGGCCCGGGATCTAGCTGCTACGCCAGGCTGCTTGGTGAGCTGCCCTCAGGAAATGCTCGGGTAGAAACAAGTGACTCGGGGGAGACCGTCCCTCTCCCACCTGGGGCTCGCAATCTAAGTAGTAGTAGTAATAATAATAATAATAATAATAATAATAATAATAATAATAATAGCATTTATTAAGTGTTTACTATGTGCAAAGCACTGTTCTCAGGGGACACTGTCCCTCTCCTGCATGGGGCTCACAATCTAAGTAATAATAATAATAATAATGGCATTTTTTAAGTGCTTACTATGCGCAAAGCACTGTTCTAAGCACTGGGGAGGTTACAAGGTGATCAGGTTGCCCCATGGGGGGCTCACAGTCTTCATCCCCATTTTACAGATGAGGGCACTGAGGCCCAGAGAAGCGAAGTGACTTGCCCAAAGTCACACAGCTGACAAGCGGCGGAGTCTGGATTTGAACCCATGACCCCTGACTCCAAAACCCGGGCTCTTTCTGCCGCACCACGCTGCTTCCAAGGAGGGAGAACAGGTGAACTGAGGATGGAGGAGTTAAATGACTTGCCCAAGGTCACACAGCAAGCTGTTGGCAGAGATGGGATTAGAACCCAGGTCTTCTGCCTCCCAATCCCATGCCCTTCCCCTGAGGCCACACTGCCCGGCACCTGTCTGCTGGTTTGGCTTTGTTGTCTGTCTCCCCCTTCTAATAATAATAATGGCATTTATTAAGCGCTTACTACGTGCAAAGCACTGTTCTAAGCGCTGGGGGAGGTTAACAAGGTGATCAGGTTGTCCCACGGGGGGCTCATAGTCTTCATCCCCATTTACAGATGAGGGAACTGAAGCCCAGAGAAGTGAAGTGACTTGCCCAAAGTCACACAGCTGACCTGTATATATGTGTATATGTTTGTACATATTTATTACTCTATTTATTTTACTTGTACATTTTTATTCTACTTATTTTATTTTGTTAATATGTTTTGTTTTGTTGTCTGTCTCACCCTTCTAGGCTGTGAGCCCACCGTTGGGTAGGGACCGTCTCTATATGTTGCCAACTTGTACTTCCCAAGCGCTTAGTACAGTGCTCTGCACACAGTAAGCGCTCAATAAATATGACTGAATGAATGAATGAATGAAGCGGTGGAGCCGGGATTTGAACCCATGGCCTCTGACTCCAAAGCCCGGGCTCTTTCCACTGAGCCACGCTGCTTCTAGACTGTGAGCCCGTTGTTGGGTAGGGACCGTCTCTATGTTGCCGATTTGTACTTCCCAAGCGCTTAGTACAGTGCTCTGCACACAGTAAGAACTCAATAAATACAATTGAATGAATGAATGAATGGGGACCGTCTCTATATGTTGCCGCCTTGTACTTCCCAAGCGCTTAGTACAGTGCTCTGCACACAGGAAGCACTCAATAAATACAACAGAATAAATTCATTCATTCAATCAATCGCATTTATTGAGCGCTTACTGTGTGCAGAGCACTGTACTAAGCGCTTGGGATGTACAAGTTGGCAACATATAGAGACGGTCCCCACCCAACAGTGGGCTCACAGTCTAGAAGTAGGAGGAATAGTATTTGTTAAGGACTTACTATGTGCAGAGCACTGTACTAAGCACTGAGAGAGAATACTCCGGTGGGTATTTCATTCATTCATTCAATCGTATTTATTGAGCGCTTACTGTGTGCAGAGCACTGTACTAATAAATGAGTGAACCTAATAAGCTCTTCACAAATACCATTATTATCATCATCATTATCCTCAGCATTAAAGGCTCCTTAATAATTCACAAGGCCCAAGACGACAAACAAGACAGAGATGTGGAGAGTGAAGCAGTGTGGCCTAGTGGCTAGGACATGGGTTCTAATCCCAGCTCCGCTGCTTCTCTGCTGGGTGACTCTGGGCCAGTCACTTCACTTTCTCTAGGCCTCAGTTCCCTCATCTGTAAAATGGGGATTAAGACTGTGAGCCCTGTGTGGATCAGAGACTGTGTCCCATCTGATTAACTTGTATCTACGCCTGCGCTTAGTACAGTAAGAGCTGAAGAAATACCATTATTATTATCATCATCATCTACCCTAGCGTCTAGTACAGCACCTAGCACAATTATCATTATTAACATTAATATTATCCCAGACTGAGCCCCTTCCTTCCTCTCCCCCTTGTCCCCCTCTCCATCCCCCCCCATCTTACCTCCTTCCCTTCCCCACAGCACCTGTATATAGGTATATATGTTTGTACATATTTATTACTCTTTATTTATTTATTTTACTTGTACATATCTATTCTATTTATTTTATTTTGTTAGTATGTTTGGTTTTGTTCTCTGTCTCCCCCTTAACAAATACCACAATTATTATTATTATTACCTACCTCAGCATCTAGCATAGAGTCTAGCATTTAACAAACACCACTATTATGATTATGATTATTATTATCATCTACCCCAGTATCTAGAACAACATCTGGTACTTAACAAATATGACAATTATTATTATCATTATTATTATTATTATTATTATTATTATCAACCCTAGCATTTAGTTCAGCTTTTAGCATTTAACAAATACCACAGTTATTACTGTGTTAATATGTTTTATTTTGTTGTCTGTCTCCCCCTTCTAGACTGTGAGCCCACTGTTGGGTAGGGACCGTCTCTATATGTTGCCAACTTGGACTTCCCAAGCGCTTAGTACAGTGCTCTGCACACAGTAAGCGCTCAATAAATACGATTGATGATGATGATGATGATGAAACGCAAACAGCGCTGTACCTCAGCAACTAGTACAGCAACTAGCATTTAACAAATACCACAATTATTATTATTATTGTTATCTACCTCAGTATCTAGCACAGAGTCTAGCATTTAACAAACACCACTATTATGATTATGATTATTATTGTTATCATCTATCCCAGCACCTAGAACATCATCTGGTACTTAACAAATATGACAATTATTCTTATTGTCATCATCATCATCATCTACCTCAGCAACTAGTACAGCAACTAGCATTTAACAAATACCACAATTATTATTATTATTATCTACCTCAGCATCTAGCACAGAGTCTAGCATTTAACAAACACCACTATTATGATTATGATTATTATTGTTATCATCTACCCCAGTATCTAGAACAACATCTGGTACTTAAAAAATACTACAATTATTATTATCATTATCATCATTATTATTATTTTATCGACCCTAGTATTTAGTTCAGCTTTTAGCATTTAACAAATACCACAGATATTACTTTGTTAATATGTTTGGTTTTGTTCTCTGTCTCCCCCTTCTAGACTGTGAGCCCACTGTTGGGTAGGGACTGTCTCTATATGTTGCCAACTTGGACTTCCCAAGCGCTTAGTACAGTGCTCTGCACACAGTAAGCGCTCTATAAATATGATTGATTGATTGATTGATTTTATCATTACCTACCCCAGCATCTAGTATGGCATTTAGCACTTAATAAATACCACCGTTATTATTATGATTATTGTTCATCTAGTAAAACATCTGGCGCTTAACAAATACCACAATAGTGCGTGAAGCAGCGTGGCTCAGTGGAAAGAGCCCGGGCTTTGGAGTCAGAGGTCATGGGTTCGAATCCCGGCTCCACCACGTCTGCTGTGTGACCTTGGGCAAGTCACTTAACTTCTCTGAGCCTCAGTTACCTCATTTGTAAAATGAGGATTGACTGTGAGCCCCAGGTGGGGCAACCTGATCACGTTGTATTCCCCCCCAGCACTTAGAACAGTGCTTTGCACATAGTAAGCGCTTAATACATGCCACTATTATTATTATTATTATTATTAGGATTATCTACCCCAGCATCTAGTACATCTGGAAGTTAACAAATGCCACCATTTTTATGGTGATTATTACTGTTGTCACCTACACCCACATCTAGTAAAACAACTGGCACTTAAATATCACAATTATTATTATTAGGATTATCTACTCTGGCATCTACTACAGCGCCTAGCACTTAACTGATACCACAATTATTATTATTATTGTTCTGATTATCTACCCCAGCAACTAGCACAGTGCTTAGCACTTAACCAATACCATGATTATTATTATTATTATTATTATTATTCTGATTATCCACCCCAGCATCTAGTACAGCACCTAGAACTTAACCGATACCATGATTATTATTATTACTATTATTATTATTATTATCCACCCCAGCATCTAGTACAGCGCCTAGCACTTCATTGATACCACGATTATTATTATTATTGTTGATGTTATCATCAACATGGTCATTTTGATGACCAAGAGACCATGACCAAGAGGTCACGGATTCAAATCCTGGCTCCGCCAGTTGTCAGCTGTGTGACTTTGGGCAAGTCACTTCACTTCTCCGGGCCTCAGTTCCCTCATCTGTAAAATGGGATTGAAGACCGTGAGCCCCCCGTGGGCCAACCTGATCACCTTGTAAACTCCCTAGCGCTTAGAACAGTGCTTTGCACATAGTAAGTGCTTAATTATGAGAAACAGTGTGGCTCAGTGGTAAGAGCAGGGGCTTTGGAGTCAGAGGTCACGGGTTCAAATGCCGGCTCTGCCAACTGTCAGCTGTGTGACTTTGGGCAAGTCACTTAACTTCTCTGGGCCTCAGTTACCTCATCTGTAAAATGGGGATTAAAACTGTGAGCCCCCCATGGGACAACATGATCACTTTGTAGCCTCCCCAGCGCTTAGAACAGTGCTTTGCACATAGTAAGTGCTTAATAAATACCATCATTACATTACATTACCTTGTATTTACCCCAGCACTCAGAACAGTGATTTGCACATAGTAAGCACTTAATAAATGCCACTATTATTATTATTATTATTATTATTAATGCCATCATCATTATCATTATTATTATTATCATCTTCACTGCTGGGCACATAGTAGCGCTTAAGTAATACCATTATTACTATTATTATTATTATCAGCAGGAGAAAATAGTAGAGCATCTAGGGTTATTCTAGGGGAATCTAGGGGAAGCAGCATGGCTCAGTGGAAAGAGCCATGGAAAAATGCCAACATAATTAATAATTAATAATTAATTTGGAGTCAGAGGTCATGGGTTCAAATCCCGGCTCTGCCACTTGTCAGCTGTGTGACTTTGGGCAAGTCACTTCACTTCTCTGTGCCTCAGTTCCCTCATCTGTCAAATGGGGATTAAGACTGTGAGCCCCACGTGGGACATCCTGATCACCTTGTAATAATAATAATAATAATAATAATAATAATAATAATAATAATAATAATAACAACAACAACAACAATGGCATTTATTAAGTGCTTACTATGTGCAAAGCACTGTTCTAAGCGCTGGGGAGGTTACAAGGTGATCAGGTTGTCCCATGGGGGGGGCTCACAGTCTTAATCCCCATTTTACAGATGAGGGAACCGCGGCCCAGAGAAGCGAAGTGACTTGCCCGAAGTCGCCCAACTGACAATTGGCAGAGCCGGGATTTGAACCCCATGACCTCTGACTCCATCATCATCATCATCATCACCATCAATCGTATTTATTGAGCGCTTACTGGGTGCAGAGCACTGTACTAAGCGCTTGGGAAGTCCAAGTTGGCAACATCTAGAGACGGTCCCTACCCAACAGTGGGCTCACAGTCTAAAAGCCCGGGCTCTTTCCTACTGAGCCCCACTGCTTCTCTGAGCCCCACTGCTTCTCTTGCAACCTCCCCAGCGCTTAGAACAGTGCTTTGCGCATAGTAAGCGCTTAATAAATGTCGCTATTATTGTTCTACTATTATTCTTGATGGTTATTATTTATTCTTCGTCTCAGCCCTCACCGTCCGCTCCTCCAGCCCACGGCGTTGGGCGGCGTGGTGTTGGGGTTCGGGGCGGCCTTGGGGCTCCGGCCGTCCCTTTCGGGGGGCTCGCCCGGGGCCCAGGGCTGGGGTTGGGTCCTCGTCCGTCGCCTCGGGGGGCTCGATCTTGGGGAGGGGCGTCAGGGCGCTCGGCGGAGACAGGTGGTCGAAGTGGGTGTGAAGGAGGCGCAGCGCGATGCCGCTCACCGTCAGGATCTTTGGGAGGATCAACCCCATCTCGGTGTCCTGGAACGTGACGTTTTTGGTCCTAGGAGAATCAGAAACATCAATCAGCATCAATCGTATTTATTGAGCGCTTACTGTGTGCGGAGCACCGCACTAAGCGCTTGGGAAGTACAAATTGGCAACATCTAGAGACGGTCCCTACCCAACAGTGGGCTCACAGTCTAAAACGGGGGAGACAGAGAACAAAACCAAACGTACTAACAAAATAAAATAAATAGAATAGATATGGACAAGCAAAATACAGTAATAAATATGTACAAACATATATACGGGTGATAGTAAAATAAATAAATAAATAGAGTAATAAATATGTACAAACATATATACAGGTGATATATACATATATACAGGTGTCACTTGACACCTGTCCACATGTTTTGTTTTGGTGGTCCGCCTCCCCCTTCTAGACTGGGAGCCCGCTGTCAGGTAGGGACCGTCTCTATACGTTGCCGGCTTGGACTTCCCAAGCGCTCAGTACAGTGCTCTGCACACAGTCGGAGCTCAAGAAACGCGATTGAACGAATGAATCAGAAGCAGCGTGGCTCAGTGGAGAAGAGCCCGGGCTTTGGAGTCAGAGGTCATCAATCAATCAATCAATCAATCGTATTTATTGAGCGCTTACTGTGTGCAGAGCACTGGACTAAGCGCTTGGGAAGTACAAGTTGGCAACATATCATCATCATCATCATCATCAATCGTATTTATTGAGCGCTTACTGTGTGCAGAGCACTGGACTAAGCGCTTGGGAAGTACAAGCTGGCAACATCATCATCATCAATCGTATTTATTGAGCGCTTACTGTGTGCAGAGCACTGGACTAAGCGCTTGGGAAGTACAAGTTGGCAACATATAGAGACAGTCCCTACCCAACAGTGGGCTCACAGTCTAAAAGAAGCAGCGTGGCCCAGTGGAAAGAGCCCGGGCTTTGGAGTCAGAGGTCATGGGTTCAAATTCCAGCTCCGCCAACTGTCAGCTGGGTGACTTTGGGCAAGTCACTTCACTTCTCTGTGCCTCAGTGACCTCATCTGTAAAATGGGAATGAAGACTATGAGCCCCCCCCGTGGGACAACCTGACACCTTGTAACCTCCCCAGCGCTTAGAACAGTGCTTTGCACATAGTAAGCGCTTAATAAATGCCATTATTATTATTATTAAAAGGGGGAGACAGAGAACAAGACCAAACATACTAACAAAATAAAATAAATAGGTCATGGGTTCAAATCCCAGCTCTGTCAGCTGTGTGACTTTGGGCAAGTCACTTCACTTCTCTGGGCCTCAATGACCTCATCTGTAAAATGGGGATGAAGACTGTGAGCCCCCCCGTGGGACAACCTGATCACCTTGTAACCTCCCCAACGCTTAGAACAGTGCTTTGCACATAGTAAGCGCTTAATAAATGCCATCATTATTATTTGTGAAGCACTGACTGGGTGCCACGCACCGTCCTAAGTGCCGGAGTAGACACAGGGTAATCAGGTTGTCCCACCTGGGGCTCACGGTTTTAATCCCCATTTGACAGGTGAGGTCACTGAGGCCCAGAGAAGTGAAGCGCCTTGCCTAAGGTCACACAGCGGACAAGTGGCGGAGGCGGGATTAGAACCTGCAGCCTCTGACTCCCAAACTTGGGCTCTTGCTGCTAAGCCACACTGCTTCTCTAAT
Organism: Tachyglossus aculeatus; assembly: GCF_015852505.1. Taxonomy (NCBI): domain Eukaryota; kingdom Metazoa; phylum Chordata; class Mammalia; order Monotremata; family Tachyglossidae; genus Tachyglossus; species Tachyglossus aculeatus. The sequence continues at coordinate 166,408,722 of NC_052067.1, read as the reverse complement.
AACAATCAATCGTATTTATTGAGCGCTTACTGTGTGCAGAGCACTGTACTAAGCGCTTGGGAAGTACAAGTTGGCAACGTATAGAGACAGCCCCTACCCAACAGTGGGCTCACAGTCTAAAAGATAGTGGTAGGATTTGTTAAGCATTTACTATGAGCCAGGCACTGTACTAAGCGCTGCAGGGGGACGGAAACAAATCGGGTTAGACACAGTCCCCGTCCCACCTGGGACTCACAATCTCGATCCGCATTTTACAGATCATCATCAATCGTATTTACTGAGCGCTTACTGTGTGCAGAGCACTGTACTAAGCGCTTGGGAAGTACAAATTGGCAACATATAGAGACGGTCCCTACCCAACAGTGGGCTCACAGTCTAAAAGACAGATGAGGGGACTGAGGCCCAGAGAAGTGAAGTGATTCACCCAAGGTCACACAGCAGACAAGTGTGAGCCCATTACTGGGTAGGCACTGTCTCTATCTGTTGCCAAATTGTACTTTCCAAGCGCTTAGTACAGCGGTCTGCACCCAGCAAGCGCTCAATAAATACAACTGAATGAATGAATGAAGTGGTGGAGCTGGGATTAGAACTCAAGACCTCCTGACTGCTAGGATGGCACTAGTCATTCATTCGTGCATTCGATCGTATTTACTGAGCGCTTACCGCGTGCAGAGCCCTGTACTAAGCGCTTGGGAGAGCACAATCCAACAATAAAGGGACAGATTATGTGTTGCCAACTTGTACTTCCCAAGCGCTTAGGACAGTGCTCTGCACACAGTAAGCGCTCAATAAATACGACTGATTGATTGATTGATTTCCAGCCCACGGAGAACAGAGGTGCCGAGGAGAGAGAAGCAGCATGGGATGGGGGGATTTTCCTGCTCTGGAAAAGGGCCAGAAAGTCTCTATTGGGGCTGGGGGAGTCGGCGGGGAGCTTGGGCAGGGAACCAGACCTGCAAATAATAATAATAATAATAATAATAATAATAATAATAAATCATATTTATTGAGCGCTTACTATGTGCAGAGCACTGTACTAAGCGCTTGGGAAGTACAAATTGGCAACATATAGAGACAGTCCCTACCCAACAGTGGGCTCACAGTCTAAAAGGGGGAGACAGAGAACAAAACCAAACACACTAACAAAATAAAATAAATAGAATAGACATGGACAAGTAAAATAAATAAATAAATAAATAATCATTATTACTATTATTACTATTAGAGACAGAGAACAAAACCAAACATACTAACAAAATAAAATAAATAGGATACGCACAAGTAAAATAAATAAATAAATAAATAATCATTATTACTATTAGAGTAATCTCTAAACTGTGAGCCCGCTGTTGGGTCGGGACCGTCTCTATATGTTGCCAACTTGTACTTCCCAAGCGCTTAGTCCAGTGCTCTGCACACAGTAAGTGCTCAATAAATACGATTGAATGAATGAATGAATAATCATGGTATTTGTTAAGTGCTAGGCACTCTACTAAGCGCTGGGGTGAATTCAAACAAACTGGGGTGGACACCGTCCCTAACCACTGTGGGGCTCACAGTCGCAATCCCCATTTTACAGAGGAGGGAACTGAGGCCCCCTCTCCATCCCCCCCCATCTTACCTCCTTCCCTTCCCCACAGCACCTGTATTTATGTATATATGTTTGTACATATTTGTTACTCTATTTATTTATTTATTTGACTTGTACATATCTATTCTATTTATTTTATTTTGTTAGTATGTTTGGTTTTGTTGTCTGTCTCCCCCTTTTAGACTGTGAGCCCACTGTTGGGTAGGGACCGTCTCTATACGTTGCCAACTTGGACTTCCCAAGCGCTTAGTACAGTGCTCTGCACACAGTAAGTGCTCAATAAATATGATTGATGATGATGATGAGAGACGTGAAATGACTTGCCTAAGGTCATACGGCAGACAAGCGGCGGAGCCGGAATTGGAACCCGTGACCCTCTGACTCTCGGGCTGGGGCTCTGTCCACTGAGCCAGGCTGCTTCCCTAATAATAATGATAATAATAATGATGGTATTTGTTAAGCGCTTACTATGTGCAAAGCACTAATGCCAAATACCTCACTCACGGGGAAAAGCCCATGGCTGACGGGAGGCAGTGCTGCCCAGCGGCTAGAGCCCGGGCCCGAGAGTCAGAAGGAGCTGGGTTCTCAAACCATCACAAACCATTATGTTGCCAATTTGTACTTCCCAAGCGCTTAGTACAGTGCTCTGAACATAGTAAGCGCTCAATAAATATGATTGATTGATTGATTGATCTCCACCACTGCTCTGCTGTGCGACCTTGAGCAAGTCACTTCACTTCTCTGGGCGTCAGTTTTCCTCATCTGTAAAATGGGGATTCAACGCTTGTCCTAATAATAATAATCATAATTGTGGTAAGAATAATTTTGGTCACTTCAGTCTATACTTAGCCACGCTGCTGCCCGGATCATCTTTGTGCAGAAACGCTCTGGGCATGTCACTCCCCTCCTCAAAAATCTCCAGTTGCTGCCCATCAACCTACGCATCAGGCAGAAACTCCTCACCCTGGGCTTCAAGGCTGTCCATCCATCCATCCCCTCGCCCCCTCCTACCTCACCTCCCTTCTCTCCTTCTCCAGCCCAGCCCGCACCCTCCGCTTCTCCGCTGCTAATCTCCTCACCGTTAGGCCTCATTCTCGCCTGTCCCGCTGTCGACCCCTGGCCCACGTCCTCTCCCGGGCCTGGAATGGCCTCCCTCTGCCCATCCGCCATGCTCGCTCTCTTCCTCCCTTCAAGGCCCTGCTGAGAGCTCACCTCCTCCGGGAGGCCTTCCCACACTAAGCCCCCTCCTTCCTCTCCCCCTCCTCCTCCTCCCCATCCCCCCCGCCTTACCTCCTTCCCCTCCCCACCGCACCTGTATATATGTATATATGTTTGTACGTACTTATTACTCTATTTATCTATTTTATTTGTACATATTTATTCTATTTATTTTATTTTGTTAGTATGTTTGGTTTTGTTCTCTGTCTCCCCCTTCTAGACTGTGAGCCCACTGTTGGGTAGGGACCGTCTCTATATGTTGCCAACTTGTACCTCCCAAGCGCCTACTACAGTGCCCTGCACACAGTAAGCGCTCAATAAATACAACTGTAGGAATGAAGGAATGAATGGCATTTGTTAAGTGCTTACAATGTGCCAGCCTCTGTACTAAGCGCTGGGGTGGATACAAGCCAATCGGGTTGGACGCAGTCCCTGTCCCCTGCGGGGCTCACAGTCTTGATCCCCATTTGACAGATGAGGGAACTGAGGCCCAGAGAAGCGCCCAAGGTCACACAGCAGACAAGTGGCGGAGTTGGAATTAGTCAATCAATCAATCGTATTTATTGAGCGCTTACTGTGTGCAGAGCACTGGACTAAGCGCTTGGGAAGTCCAAGTTGGCAACATAGAGAGACAGTCCCTACCCAACAGTGGGCTCACAGTCTAAAAGGGGGAGACAGAGAACAAAACCATACATATTAACAAACTAAAATAGAATAGATATGTATAAGTAAGATAAATAAATGAATAGAGTAATAAATCTGTACAAACATATATACATATATACAGGTGCTGTGGGGAAGGGAAGGAGGTAAGATGCGGGGGATGGAGAGGGGGACGAGGGGGAGGGGAAGGAAGGGGCTCAGGATTAGAACCCATGACCTTCTAACTCCCAAGGCCAGGTATCTACCCACTGGGCCACTCTGCTTTTCCTCCTTCTGACTTAGACTAGGAGCCCCAAGAGGGCTGGGGACATTGAACTTGATATTTTAATTCATAATAATTGTGGTATTTGTTAAGCCCTTACTATGTGCCAAGCACTGTACTAAGCGCTGGGGGAGATACAGCATATCAGGTCGGACACAGTCTCTGTCCCACAGGGGCCTCGCAGTGTCAATCCCCATTTTCCAGATGAGGGAACTGAGGCCCAGAGAAGTGAAGTGACTTGCCCAAGGTCACAATGTGGACAAGTGGTGGAGACAGGATTAGAACCCACAACCTCTGACTCCCAAGCTCGGGCTCTTGCCACTGAGCCAAGCTGCTTCCCAATCTTATTCCTGCCCCACACTTGGTACAGGGTTCGTTACTTAGTAAGCGCTTAAGGAACCTGCCTGCTAAATCTGTGGTATTGTCCTCTCCCAAGCGTTCAGTACAGTGCTATGCACACAGTAAATGCTCAATAAACACCATTGATTGATCGACTGATTAACAAATAAGCAGCAAAGAAAGCAGCGTGGCCTCGTCGATGAAGCCCGGACCTGGGTGCCATTGGACCTTCATTCAGTCAGTCAGTTGCATTTAATAATAATATTCATTCACTCAATTGTATTTATTGAGCGCTTACTGTGTGCTGAGCACTGTACTAAGCGCTTGGGAAGTCCAAGTCGGCAACATATAGAGACGGTCCCTACCCAACAACGGGCTCGCAGTCTAGAAGGGGCAGACAGACAACAAAACAAAACAAGTAGATAGGTGTCAATACTAACAATTATTATTATTATTATTGTGTTATATTAATACACAATATCATTGTGTAATATATATACAATATTATACACAATATACACAATATTATTGTGTTATAATAATAATAACAATACTACTAATAATAGTGGTATTTGCTGCTGCTGATGATGATGGCATTTATTAAGCACTTGCTATGTGCCAAGCACTGTTCTAAGCGCTGGGGCGGTTACAAGGTGATCAGGTTGTCCCTCGGGGGGCTCACAGTCTTAATCTCCATTTTACAGATAAGGTAACTGAGGCACAGAGAAGTTAAGTGACTTGCCCAAAGTCGCACAGCTGACAATTTTAAGCGCTTACTATGCGCCAGGCAATGTTCTAAGTGCTGGGGGAGATATAAGGCTATCAGGTTGTCCTAAGTGGGGCTCACAGTCTTCATCCCCATTTTACAGATGAGGGAATTGAGGCACAGTGAATAATAATAATAATAATAATATTTTATTGAGCGCTTACTATGTGCAAAGCTCTGTTCTAAGCACTGGGGAGGTCATCAGGTCGTCCCACGAGGGGCTCACAGTCTTATTCCCCATTTTACTGTTGAGGGAACTGAGGGCCAGAGAAGTGAAGTGACTTGCCCAAAGTCCCACAGCTGACAATTGGTGGAGCCGGAATTTGAACCCATGACCTCTGTCTCCAAAGCCCGGCCTCTTTCCGCTGAATCACCCAGCTGACAAGGGGTGGGGGCAGGATTAGAACCCATGACCTCTGACTCCCAAGCTCGGGCTCTTGCCACTGAGCCACGCTGCTTCTAAGCACTCTCTGTACTAAGCGCCGGGAAAATACAGTACGACATGAGTTCTAATCCCAGCTCTGCCACTTACCTGCTGTGTGACCATGGACAAGTCCCTTAACTTCTCTGTGCCTCACTTTGATCAACTGGGGATTCAAACCCTGTTCCCCTCTTATTCCTGGGAGCCCCATGTGGGACAGGGACTCAACCTTAGTACAGTGCTCTGATCGCAGTAAGCGCTCAATAAATACGATTGAATGAATGAATGAACCCACCCTGATGAGCTTCTAATAATAATAATAATTTTGGTATTTGTTAAGCACTTACTACGTGCAAAGCACTGTTCTAAGCGCTGGGGAGGATACAAGGTGATCAGGTTGTCCCATGGGGGGCTCACAGCCTTCATCCCCATTTTACAGATGAAGGCACTGAGGCTCAGAGAAGTGAGGTTACTTGCCCAAAGTCACACAGCTGACAAGTGGTGGAGTCGGGATTTGAACCCATAATAATAATAATAATAATGACATTTATTAAGCGCTTACTATGTGCAAAGCACTGCTCTAAGCACTGGGGAGGTTACAAGGTGATCAGGTTGTCCCAAGTGGGGCTCACAGTCTTAATCCCCATTTTACAGATGAGGTAACGGAGGCCCAAAGAAGTTAAGTGACTTGCCCAAAGTCACACAGCTGACAAGCGGTAGAGTCGGGATTTGAACCCATAATAATAATAATAATAATAATAATGGCATTTATTAGGCACTTACTATGTGCAAAGCACTGACTAAGCGCTGGGGAGGTGACAAGGTGATCAGGTTGGCCCACATGGGGCTCACAGTCTTAATCCCCATTTTACAGATGAGGTAACGGAGGCCCAGAGAAGTTAAGTGACTTGCTCAAAGTCACACAGCTGACAAGCGGCGGAGTCAGGATTTGAACCCATAACAATAATAATAATAATAATAATAATAATAATAATAATAATAGCATTTATTAAGCATTTACTATGTGCAAAGCACTGCTCTAAGCACTGGGGAGGTGAAAAGGTGATTAGGTTGGCCCATGTGGGGCTCACTGTCTTAATCCCCATTTTACAGATGAGGTAACTGAGGCCCAGAGAACTTAAGTGACTTGCCCAAAGTCACATGGCTGACAAGCGGCAGAGTGGGGATTTGAACCCATGACCTCTGACTCCCAAGCTCTTTCCACTGAGCCACACTGCTTCTACCTACCCCAGCGCTTTAAACAGTGCTTGACACATAGTAAACGCTGAACAAATACCATAAAAAACTAATACCACTATTATTATTATTATTATTGTTGACTCCGCCACTTATCAGCTGCGTGACCTTGGGCAAGTCGCTTCACTTCTCTGTGCCTCGGTTCCCTCATCTGTAAAATGGGGATTAAGACTGTGAGCCCCATGCAGGACAACCTGATCACCTTGTATCTACCCAGCGTGGCTCAGTGGAAAGAGCCCAGGCTTTGGAGTCAGAGGTCATAGGTTCGAATCCCAGCTCTGCCACATGTCTGCTGTGTGACCTTGGGCAAGTCACTTAACTTCTCGGAGCCTCAGTTCCCTCATCTGTAAAATGGGGATGAAGACTGTGAGCCCCACGTGGGACAACCTGATCACCTTGTATCCCCCCCAGCGCTTAGAACAGTGCTTTGCACATAGTAAGCGCTAAACAAATGCCATCATTATTATTATTATTATTATTATTATTATTATTATTATTATTACCCCAGTGCTTAGAACAGTGCTTGGCACATAGTAAGTGCTTAACAAATATTATCATTATTATTAGTATTATTACTAATAACAATAGTAATAATGTTAACCAATAACTGGCAGAGGCTTTGATAGAGACGGTCCCTACCCAACAGCGGGCTCACGGTCTAGAAAGGACTCCTAGACTCCGTCTTCTGTTAAAAGGCGGATCTCCATATTTATTTTTGTACATATTTATTACTCTATTTATTTTACTTGTACATATCTATTCTATTTATTTTATTTTGTTAGTATGTTTGGTTTTGTTCTCTGTCTCCCCCTTTTAGACTGTGAGCCCCCTGTTGGGTAGGGACCATCTTTATATGTTGCCAACTTGTACTTCCCAAGCACTTAGTACAGTGCTCTGCAACACAGTAAGCGCTCAATAAATGCGATTGATTGATTGATTGATCACAGCCTTCTGGAAGTCAGAGAGCTAGAACACATTTCCTGGAAAAATACTGGTGCTCTCCACAGAATGCCATGTCAGAATTGTGACTGTGAGCCCGTTGTTGGGTAGGGACTGTCTTTGTTGCCGAATTTTACTTTCCAAGCGCTTAGTACAGTGCTCTGCACACAGTAAGCGCTCAATAAATACCGCTGAATGAATAGAGCACCACAATTAGGCTTTTTCCTTGGCAATCCACTCAGGGATAATTACAATAATTACGGCACTTTGTTGTCGTTGTTTAATGGTATTTGTTAAGCACTACTGTGTGGCGGGTATTGTGCTAAGCACTGAAGACTGAGCTCCTTGTCTTCCCTCCCAAACCTTGCCCTTTCCCTGACTTTCCCATCTCTGTTGACGGCACTACCATCCTTCCCGTCTCACAAGCCCGCAACCTTGGTGTCATCCTCGACTCCGCTCTCTCATTCACCCCTCACATGCAAGCCGTCACCAAAACCTGCCGGTCTCAGCTCCGCAACATTGCCAAGATCCGCCCTTTCCTCTCCATCCCAACCGCTCCCCTGCTCGTTCAAGCTCTCATCCTATCCCGTCTGGACTACTGCACCAGCCTTCTCTCCGATCTCCCATCCTCGTGTCTCTCTCCACTTCAATCCGTACTTCATGCTGCTGCCCGGATTATCTTTGTCCAGAAACGCTCTGGACATATTACTCCCCTCCTCAAAAATCTCCGGTGGCTACCAATCAATCTGCGCATCAGGCAGAAACTCCTCATCCTGGGCTTCCAGGCTGTCCATCCCCTGGCCCCCTCCTCCCTCACCTCCCTTCTCTCCTTCTCCAGCGCAGCCCGCACCCTTCGCTCCTCCACCGCTAATCTCCTCACCGTACCTCGTTCTCGCCCGTCCCGCCATCGACCCCCGGCCCACGTCATCCCCTGGGCCTGGAATGGCCTCCCTCTGCCCATCCGCCAAGCTCGCTCTCTTCCTCCCTTCAAGGCCCTGCTGAGAGCTCACCTCCTCCAGGAGGCCTTCCCAGACTGAGCCCCTTCCTTCCTCTCCCCCTCGTCCCCCTCTCCATCCCCCCGTCTTACCTCCTTCCCTTCCCCACAGCACCTGTATATATGTATATATGGTTGTACATATTTATTACTCTATTTATTTATTTATTTATTTATTTTACTTGTACATTTCTATCCTACTTATTTTATTTTGTTGGTATGTTTGGTTCTGTTCTCTGTCTCCCCCTTTTAGACTGTGAGCCCACTGTTGGGTAGGGACTGTCTCTATGTGATGCCAATTTGTACTTCCCAAGCGCTTAGTACAGTGCTCTGCACATAGTAAGCGCTCAATAAATACGATTGATTGATTGATTGATTGATTGATTGATTGAGTAATAATAATAATAATGATGATGGCATTTATTAAATGCTTAGTATGTGCAAAGCACTGTTCTCTGCACTGGGGAGGTTACAAGGTGATCAGGTTGTCCCACGGGGGGCTCGCAGTCTTAATCCCCATTTTACAGATGAGGGAACTGAGGCACAGAGAAATGAAGTGACTTGCCCAAAGTCACACAGCTGACAACTGGGAGAACCCATGACCTCTGACTCCAAAACCCATGCTCTTTCCACTGAACCACGCTGTCAACAATAATAATATTATTAATTATCATTATTGTTGCCGTTATTAATAACAATAATTATTATCATATACTATATAATCATGCATATGATATTATTGTGTATTATATTATATTAATATTATATTATTACATGTTATTATAATAACATTAACAATAATAACAATAATACTAATAATAATAATGGTGTTTGTAAAGTGCCTACTACGTGCCAAGCACTGTTCTAAGCACTGGGGGGATACAAGGTGATCAGGTTGTCCCACGTGGGGCTCACAATCTTAATTCCCATTTTACAGATGAGGGAACTGAGGCCCAGAGAAGTGAAGTGACTTGCCCAAAGTCACACAGCCGGTCAGTGGTGGAGCCGGGATTCGAACCCATGACCTCCGACTCCCAAGCCCGAGCTCTTCCCACTGAGCCGCGCTCCTTCTCTGTTAAGCGGAGGGGCCGGGATTAGAACCCAGCTCCTCGGACTCTCAGGACCGGGCTCTTTCCTCTAGTCAATCAATCAATCGTATTTATTGAGCGCTTACTGTGTGCAGAGCACTGTACTAAGCGCTTGGGAAGTACAAGTCGGCAACACATAGAGACGGTCCCTACCCAACAGCGGGCTCACAGTCTGGAAAACATAGTCTAGTCCATAAACTCATCTCTAGACTGTAAGCTCGCAGTGAGCAGGGAATGTGTCTGTCACATCATTGGGTTGAACTCTCCCCAGCGCTCAGTACAGAGCCCTGCATTCTGTCGGCACTCAATAAATACGATCGATTGGTGGATGGGTTTCCAGTCAGCCACAGTGCTGTTCTATTGATTGGGGGGAAATACAGAGATTTTTAGGATGGCTTGATAACCAAAAATCACTTGACTTTGGCAGAAGATTCTATTTCTTCTATTTGATAGATGCAGCCTGTACTCGGATGGGTCTCTTTAATAATAATAATGGCATTTATTAAGCGCTTACTATGTGCAAAGCACTGTTCAAAGCGCTGGGGGATACAAGGTGATCAGGTTGTCCCACGTGGGGCTCACAGTCTTAATCCCATTTTACAGATAAGGGAACTGAGGCCCAGAGAAGTTAAGTGGCTTGCCCAAGGCCCCACAGCTGACAAGTGGTGGAGCCGGGATTCGAACCCATGACCTCTGACTCCGAAGCCCATGCTCTTTCCACTGAGCCACGCTGCTTCTCTTTGTCCTGTCCAGAGGAAAGGCGTACCAATCAATCAATCAATCGTATTTATTGAGCGCTCACTGTGTGCAGAGCACTGTACTAAGCGCTTGGGAAGTCCAAGTTGGCAACATAGAGAGACGGTCCCTACCCCACAGTGGGCTCACAGTCTAAACAGTTGGCTACCTGATTGTAGCAGGGAGGCAGCCTGGCTTAGTGGGTACAGCCCGCACCTGGAACTCGGAAGGTCTTGAGTTCTAATCCCAGCTCTGCCGCTTGTCTGCCGTGTGACCTTGGGCAAGTCGTTTCACTTCCCTGTGCCTTAAGAGAAGCAGCGTGGCTCAGTGGGAAGAGCCCAGGCTTTGAATTCAGAGGTCACGGGTTCAAATCCCGGCTCCTCCAATTGTCAGCTGGGTGACTTTGGGCAAGTCACTTCGCTTCTCTGGGCCTCAGTTCCCTCGTCTGTGAAATGGGGCTGAAGACTGGGAGCCCCCCGTGGGACAACCCGATCACCTTGTAACCTCCCCAGCGCTTAGAACAGTGCTTTGCACATAGAAAGTGCATAATAAATGCCGTCATTATTAGTATTATTATTATTCTCTGGGCCTCAGTTCCCTCATCTGTCAAATGGGGATGAAGACTGTGAGCCCCCCGTGGGACAACCCGATCACCTTGTAACCTCCCCAGTGCTTAGAACAGTCTTTGCACATAGTAAGTGCTTAATAGATGCCATCATCATCATTATTATTACTAGCTACCTCAACTGTAAAATCAATCAATCAATCATCATCATCATCAATCGTATTTATTGAGCGCTTACTGTGTGCAGAGCACTGTACTAAGCGCTTGGGAAGTACAAATTGGCAACATATAGAGACAGTCCCTACCCAACAGTGGGCTCACAGTCAATCAATCAATCGCATTTATTGAGCGCTTACTGTGTGCAGAGCACTGTACTAAGCACTTGGGAAGTACAAACTGGCAACATATAGAGACAGTCCCTACCCAACAGTGGGCTCACAGTCAATCAATCAATCGTATTTATTGAGCGCTTACTGTGTGCAGAGCACTGTACTAAGCGCTTGGGAAGTACAAGTTGGCAACATATACAAGTTCTACAAGTTGGCAAAAGGAGGATGGAGGCTGTGAGCCCCACGTGAGACAGGGGCCACGTCCAACCCGACTATCTTGTATCCACTCCAGCGCTTAGTACAGTGCCTGGCACATAGTAAGCGCGTAACAAATACCACAATTACTATTACCTTCACTTCTCTGAGCCTCAGTTCCCTCAGCTGTAAAATGGGGATGATGACTGTGAGCCCCCCGTGGGACAACCTGATCACCTTGTGACCTCCCCGGCGCTTAGAACAGTGCTGTGCACATAGTAAGCGCTTAATAAATGCCATTATTATTATTATTATTATTATTATTATTACTACCTTGGATTCTTCCTGATATTTGCCCAGATGCAGAAGGTGACATTTTCTCCCCGAAAGACCTTCTCCATGTTTCCGCTGTCGGGGTCAACCAAAGTGCTGGCCTGCTGCAATTGGAAATCAATCAATCAATTAATCAATCAATCGTACTTACTGAGCACTTACTGTGTGCAGAGCACTGTACTAAGCACTTGGGAAGTACAAATGGGCAACATATAGAGACAGTCCCTACCCAACAGTGGGCTCACAGTCTAAAAGGCGGAGACAGAGAACAAAACCAAACATACTAACAAAATAAAATAAATAGAATAGATATGTACAATATGTACAATCAATCAAATCAACGGTATGATCAAAGGCTCACTACGTGCAGAGCACTGTACTACACAGCGTGACGCAGCGGACAGAGCCCGGGCCCGGGGGAAGGAAGGACTTGGGTTCTCAGCTTGTCTCCCCCATTTGTCTGCTGTGTGACCTGGGGATAGTCACTTCACTTCTCTGGGCCTCAGTTCCCTCATCTGTAAAATGGGGATGAAGACCGGGAGCCCCACATGGGACTGGGACTGGGTCCAACCCGATTAACCCATATCTACCCCAGTGCTTAGAACAGTGCCTGGCACATCGCAAACACTTAACAAAATGGAGAAGAGCCCGGGCTTTGGAGTCAGAGGTCATGGGTTCGAATCCCGGCTCCACCACATGTCTGCTGTGTGACCTCGGGCAAGTCACTTAACTTCTCTGAGCCTCAGTCACCTCATCTGTAAAATGGGGATTAAGGCTGTGAGCTCCAGGTGGGACAACTTGATCACCTTGTATCCACCCCCAGCACTTAGAACAGTGCTCTGCACATAGTAAGCGCTTAACAAATGCCATCATTATTATTATTATTATTAAATACCACAAAAAAAGTCATTTCACTTCTTATGAGAAACAACGAGGCTTAGTGGCTAGAGCCCGGGCTATGGAGTCAGAGGTCATGGGTCATGGGTTCTAATCCCGGCTCTGCCACTTGTCAGCTGTGTGACTTTGGGCAAGTCGCTTCACTTCTCTGGGCCTCAGTTCCCTCATCTGTAAAATTCATTCATTCATTCAATCGCATTTATTGAGCGCTTACTGTGTGCAGAGCACTGTACTAAGCGCTTGGGAAGTACCAGTTGGCAACATATAGAGACGGTCCCTACCCAACAGCGGGCTCACAGTCTAGAAAGGGGAGACAGACAACAAAACAAAACATGCTAACAAAATAAAATAAATAGAATAAATATGTACAAGTAAAATAAATAAGTAGAGTAATAAATATGCAGAAGCATATATACATATATACATATTGTCAGCTGTGTGGTTTTGGGCAAGTCGCTTCACTTCTCCGGGCCTCAGTTCCCTCATCTGTAAAATGGGGATGAAGTCTGGAGCCCCCCGTGGGACAACCTGATCACCTTGTAACCTCCCCAGCGCTTAGAACAGTGCTTTGCACATAGTAGGTGCTTAATAGATGCCATCCTCATTATTATTATTACTAGCTACCTCATCTGTAAAATGAGGATGGAGGCCCTAAGGTTGGGTTAGGGACTGCGTCCAACCCCATCTGCTTGTATCCACCACAGTGCTTAGTACAGTGCCTGGCACATAGCTAAGCGCTTAACAAATACCGTTATTATTATTATGTATTTATCTGTTTATTTATATTAATGCGGCTCAGTGGAAAGAGCCCGGGCTTGGGAGTCAGAGGTCATGGGTTCTAATCCTGGCTCCGCCACTTATCAGCTGTGTGACTTTGGGCAAGTCACTTCACTTCTAGCCCGGGCTCTTTCCACTGCGCCACGCAGCTTCTCTGCTTGCTTATTTATTTATTTATTTATTCATTCATTTATTTATTTATTAAAATAAATTGAAAATAATTTTAAAATTTATTAAAAAAAATTAAAATAATAAATTTATTGAAATAAATGTATTTATTTTACTTGTACCTATCTATTCTATTTATTTCACTTTGTTAATATGTTTTGTTTTGTTCTCTGTCTCCCCCTTCTCGACTGTGAGCCCACTGTTGGGTAGGGACTGTCTCTATATGTTGCCAACCTGTACTTCCCAAGCGCTTAGTACAGTGCTCTGTACACAGTAAGCGCTCAATGAATACGATGAGCGCACTGTTGGGTAGGGACCGTCTCTAGATGTTGCCAACTTGGACTTCCCAAGCGCTTAGTCCAGTGCTCTGCACACAGTAAGCGCTCAATGAATACGATTGATTGTTGATTGATTCTCTGGGCCTCAGTGGCTTCATCTGGAAAATGAGGATTAAGACTGCGAGCCCCATGTGGGACAACCTGATTACCTTGTATCTACCCAGTGCTTAGAACTGTGCTTGGCACATAGTAAGTGCTTAACAAATACCAAAATTATTATTATTTTGGGTAGGGACTGTCTCTATATGTTGCCAATTTGTACTTCCCAAGCGCTTAGTACAGTGCTCTGCACATAGTAAGCGCTCAATAAATACGATTGATGATGATGATGATGATTATTATTGTTATTATTATTATCATTAATGTCTGTCTTCCCTTCTAGACTGTGAGTTCTTTGTGGGCAGGAATGTGTCTGTTTGCCGCTTCAACGCTTCATTCATTCAATCCCATTTATTCGGCACTTACTGTGTGCAGAGCACTGTACTGAGGGCCTGGGAGAGCTCAGTAGAACAAGAAACAAACAAACCCATTCCCCTGCATCTAAGCTTTAATTCTATTTGTTCTGACGGCTTTGATGCCTGTCTCCATGTTTTATTTTGTTGTCTGTCTCCCCCTTCTAGACTGTGAGCCTGTTTTTGGGTAGGGACCATCTTTATATGTTGCCAACTTGTACTTCCCAAGTGCTTAGTCCAGTGCTCTGCACACAGTAAGCGCTCAATAAATACGATTGAATGAATGAATGAATATTGCACTTTCCCAAGTGCTTCTTAGTACAGTGCTTTGCACCCAGTAAGCACTCAATAAACTGAGTGAATGAATAGCGCTTTTAGACTTACAAAGTCAGGAGCTTACAAAATACCATGTGGAGAGCACTGTAATAATAATAATAATAATGATGATGGTATTTGTTAAGCGCTTACTATGTGCAAAGCACTGTTCTAAGCACTGGGGGGGATATGAGGTGATGAGGTTGTCCCACGTGGGGCACTCGGTCATAATCCCCATTTTACAGATGAGGGAACTGAGGCCCAGAGAAGTTAAGTGACCTGCCCAGAGTCACACAGCTGACAATTGGCGGAGCCGGGATTTGAACCCATGACCTCTGACTCCAAAGCCCGGGCTCTTTCCACTGAGCCACGCTGCTTCACTGTACTAAGCACTTGGGAGAAGACGATACAAAAGCGCTAGTAATAATAATAATATAATAATAATAATAATGGCATTTATTAAGCACTTACTACGTGCAAAGCACTGTTCTAAGTGCTGGGGAGGTTACAAGGTGAACAGATTGTCCCCCGGGGGGCTCACGGTCTTAATCCCCATTTTACAGATGAGGTAACTGAGGCCCAGAGAAGTTAAGTGACTTGCCCAAAGTCACACAGCTGACAACTGGCAGAGTGGGACACGACCCCTGCCCTAAAGGAGCTGACAAAATGCTGTGTGCAGAGAGCACTGTACTAAGCACTTGGGAGAGCTGTAATGGTAAGTGTCATTTTATTTTCTGTATATATATATATATATATATATATATATACACCTGTATATATGTATATATGGTTGTACATATTTATTACTCTATTTATTCACTTATTTTACTTGTACATATCTATCCTATTTATTTTATTTTGTTGGTATGTTTGGTTTTGTTCTCTGTCTCCCCCTTTTAGACTGTGAGCCCACTGTTGGGTAGGGACTGTCTCTATGTGTTGCCAATTTGTACTTCCCAAGTGCTTAGTACAGTGCTCTGCACATAGTAAGCGCTCAATAAATACGATTGATGATGATGATTTTCTTTCTACAGATGTCTGTCTCCCCCTCTCTAGACTGTAAGCTCATTGTGGGCAGGGAATGTCACTGTTGTATTGTTGTATTTTCCCAAGGGCTTAAGACAGAACTCTGTAAGCGCTCAAGAAATACAATTGATTGAATGAATGGAGGTGGTAGATACGATCGCTGTCCTCAAGGAGTTTGCAGTCTAGTGAGTTGAGGATTGTACCAGAGGGGAAGGTGAAAAACTCCAAAAGTGGAGCCTTTAGTTATCGCTATTGCAGGCTAAAAACTTACCAGGCAGTAAACAATAGGGTTTCAGAGGTTTAAAAAGCAATGTGTTGCAATGGTTATTATAATAATAATAATAAAATAATAATAATAATAATAATAATAATAATAATAATAATAATAATAATAATGGGGAAACGGTGTGGCTCAGTGGAAAGAGCCCGGGCTTGGGAGTCAGAGGTCATGGGTTCTAATCCCGACTCCGCCGCTTGTCAGCTGTGTGACTGTGGGCAAGTCATTTAACTTCTCTGTGCCTCAGGGACCTCATCTGTAAAATGGGGATTACGACTGTGAGCCCGCCGTGGGACAATCTGATCACCTTGTATTCCCCCCAGGGCTTAGAACAGTGCTCTGCACATAGTAAGCGCTTAACAAACACCATCATTATTATTATTATTATTATGACTTAACTTCTCTGTGCCTCAGGGACCTCATCTGTGAAAAAGGGATTAAAACGGTGAGCCCCCCGCGGGACAACCTGATCACCTTGTAGCCTCCCCAGCGCTTAGAACAGTGCTTGGCACATAGTAAGCACTTAATAAATGCCATCATCATTATTATAATAATAATAATTGTGGTTTTCATTAAGGGCTTACTATGTGGCAGGCAGAGTACTAGGCACTGGGGTAGATACAAGCAAATCGGGTTGGACACAGTTCCTGTCCCTCGTGGGGCTCAAAATCTCAATCCCCATTTTGTAGATGAGGGAACTGAGGCCCACAGAAGTGACGTGACTTGCCCAACGTCACAAAGCAGACACTTGGCGGAGCCGGGATTAGAACACAGGCCCTTCTGACTCCCAAGCTTGCGTTCTATCCTCCAGGCCACACTGCTCCTGACGGTTTGGGGGACAGGCCACTTACAGTCGGTGAGTTCTTATCATCATCATCATCATCATCAATCATATTTATTGAGCGCTTACTATGTGCAGAGGACTGTACTAAGCGCTTGGGAAGTACAAATTGGCAACATATAGTGACGGTCTCTACCCAACAGTGGGCTCACAGTCTAAAAGGGGGAGACAGAGAACAAAACCAAACATACTAACAAAATAAAATAAATAGAATAGATATGTACAAGCAAAATAAATAAATAGAGTAATAAATCTGTACAAACATATATACATATATACAGGTGCTGTGGGGAAGGGAAGGAGGTAAGATGGGGGGATGGAGAGGGGGATGAGGGGGAGAGGAAGGAAGGGGCTCAGTCACTCTTATCAATCAATCAATCAATCAATCAATCGTATTTATTGAGCGCTTCCTATGTGCAGAGCACTGTACTAAGCGCTTGGGAAGTACAAATTGGCAACACATAGAGACAGTCCCTACCCAACAGTGGGCTCACAGTCTAAAAGGGGGAGACAGAGAACAGAACCAAACATACCAACAAAATAAAATAAATAGGATAGAAATGTACAAGTAAAATAAATGAATAAATAAATAAATAAATAGAGTAATAAATGTGTACAACCATATATACATATATACAGGTGCTGGGGGAAGGGAAGGAGGTAAGACGGGGGGATGGAGAGGGGGACGAGGGGGAGAGGAAGGAAGGGGCTCAGTCTGGGAAGGCCTCCTGGAGGAGGTGAGCTCTCAGTAGGGCCTTGAAGGGAGGAAGAGAGCTAGCTTGGCGGAGGGGCAGAGGGAGGCCATTCCAGGCCCGGGGGATGACGTGAGCCGGGGGTCGATGGCGGGACAGGCGAGAACGAGGTACGGTGAGGAGATTAGCGGCGGAGGAGCGAAGGGTGCGGGCTGCGCTGGAGAAGGACAGAAGGGAGGTGAGGTAGGAGGGGGCGAGGGGATGGACAGCCTGGAAGCCCAGGATGAGGAGTTTCTGCCTGATGCGCAGATTGATTGGTAGCCACCGGAGATTTTTGAGGAGGGGAGTAATATGTCCAGAGCGTTTCTGGACAAAGATAATCCGGGCAGCAGCATGAAGTACGGATTGAAGTGGAGAGAGACACGAGGATGGGAGATCGGAGAGAAGGCTGATGCAGTAGTCCAGACGGGATAGGATGAGAGCTTGAATGAGCAGGGTAGCAGTTTGGATGGAGAGGAAAGGGCGGAGCTTGGCGAAGTTGTGGAGCTGAGACCTGCAGGTTTTGGTGACGGCTTGGATGTGAGGGGTGAATGAGAGAGCGGAGTCGAGGATGACACCAAGGTTGCGGGCCTGTGAGACGGGAAGGATGGTAGTGCCATCAACAGAGATGGGAAAGTCAGGGAGAGGGCAAGGTTTGGAAGGGAAGACAAGGAGTTCAGTCTTGGACATGTTGAGCTTTAGGTGGCGGGCAGACATCCAGATGGAGATGTCCTGAAGGCAGGAGGAGATGCGAGCCTGGAGGGAGGGGGAGAGAGCAGGGGCAGAGATGGAGATCTGGGTGTCATCAGCGTAGAGATGATAGTTGAAGCCGTGGGAGCGAATGAGGTCACCAAGGGAGTGAGTGTAGATTAAGAACAGAAGGGGACCAAGCACTGAACCTTGGGGAACCCCCACAGTAAGAGGATGGGAGAGGGAGGAGGAGCCCGCAAAAGAGACTGAGAAAGAACGACCGGAGAGATAAGAGGAGAACCAGGAGAGGACGGAGTCTGGGAAGCCAAGGTCAGATAGCGTGTTGAGAAGAAGGGGGTGGTCCACAGTGTCGAAGGCAGCTGAGAGGTCGAAGAGGATTAGGATAGAGTATGAGCTGTTGGATTTGGCAAGCAGGAGGTCATTGGTGACCTTTGAGAGGGCAGTTTCCGTGGAATGAAGGGGACTCTTATCTCATTCACTCATTCATTCAATCATATTTATTGAGCGCTTACTGTGTTTTATTTATTTATTTATTTGTACATATTTATTCTATTTATCTTATTTTGTTAATATGTTTTGTTTTGTTCTCTGTCTTCCCCTTCTAGACTGTGAGCCCGCTGTTGGGTAGGGACCGACTCTGTATGTTGCCAACTTGTACTTCCCAAGCGCTTACTACAGTGCTCTGCACGCAGTAAGCGCTCAATAAATACGATTGAATGAATGAATGAATACAAATCTGTGGGTGACCTCTGAGCTATTTTTGTTTAATGGTATTTGTTGAGTGATTATTAATCAATCAATCGTATTTATTGAGCGCTTACTGTGTGCAGAGCACTGTACTAAGCGCTTGGGAAGTACAAGATGGCAACATCTAGAGACAGTCCCTACCCAACAGTGGGCTCACAGTCTAAAAGGGGGAGACAGACAACAAAATCAAACATACTAACAAAATAAAATAAATAGAATAGATATGTACAAGTAAAATAAATAAATATGTACAAACATATATACATATATACAGGTGCTGTGGGGAAGGGAAGGAGGTAAAATGCGGGGGATGGAGAGGGGGACGAGGGGGAGAGGAAGGAAGGGGCTCAGTGTGGGAAGGCCTCCTGGAGGAGGTGAGCTCTCAGTAGGGCCTTGAAGGGAGGAATCAATCAATCAATCAATCGTATTTATTGAGCGCTTACTATGTGCAGAGCACTGTACTAAGCGCTTGGGAAGTACAAATTGGCAACACATAGAGACAGTCCCTACCCAACAGTGGGCTCACAGTCTAAAAGGAAGAGGAA
The DNA here is from genome assembly GCF_015852505.1 of Tachyglossus aculeatus. Taxonomy (NCBI): domain Eukaryota; kingdom Metazoa; phylum Chordata; class Mammalia; order Monotremata; family Tachyglossidae; genus Tachyglossus; species Tachyglossus aculeatus. Next base: position 166,389,202 of record NC_052067.1, on the reverse strand, counting down.
GAGAGGAAGAGAGCTAGCTTGGCGGATGGGCGGAGGGAGGGCATTCCAGGCATTCCAATTAAATACAACTGAATGAATGAACGAGTGAATGAAATGGGTATCACAGACTTAATCCCCATTCTACAGATGAGGCAACTGAGGCCCAGAGCAAGGAAGCGACTCAGCCAGGGTCAGAAGGCGAGGCTCATTTCCTGCGTTTTGAAATCAGATCAATGCTCCGCAGTGTGACTTTTCGGTTTCTGACTTGGCATCCCCCAGACACACCGTAGAAACCACAGGCCCGGGTCTAAGAAAGGAAAATCTCCGAAGCAGCCGCGGATTGAGCACTTACTTTAAGCAGGCCTTCGGTTGCCACGTCGAACTTACTGTAAAGGAGGTCCCGCAATTCGCAGATGGATTCCTGGTAGAGGAGCGCTTTCTTCTCCTTCAGCTCACGAAGTGGGGTTTCCATTAAGAGTAATTCCAGCCTCTCAATTAGCTAAAAACAGGACGTCTGTGTCAATTTATCACCATCATCGTAATCATGGTGGCATTTACTAAGCGCTTACTACGTGAAAAGCACTGTTCTAAGCGCTGGGGAGGTTGCAAGGTAAACAGGTTGTCCCACGTAGGGCTCACAGTCTAGGAGGGGGAGGCGCACAAGTTGGCAACATCTAGAGACGGTCCCTACCCAACAGTGGGCTCCCATCATCATCATCATCATCATCAATCGTATTTATTGAGCGCTTACTATGTGCAGAGCACTGTACTAAGCGCTTGGGAAGTACAAACTGGCAACATCTAGAGACAGTCCCTACCCAACAGTGGGCTCCCATCATCATCATCATCATCATCAATCGTATTTATTGAGCGCTTACTACGTGCAGAGCACTGTACTAAGCGCTTGGGAAGTACAAGTTGGCAACATCTAGAGACAGCCCCTACCCAACAGTGGGCTCACAGTCTAGAAGGGGGAGAGAGAACAAAACCAAACATACTAACAAAATAAAATAAATAGAATAGATATGTACAAGGAAAATAAATAAATAAATGAATAAATAGAGTAATAAATAGGTACAAAAAGTCTAGAAGGGGGAGACAGAGAACAAAACCAAACATACTAACAAAATAAAATAAATAGAATAGATATGTACAAGTAAAATAAATAAATAAATAAATAAATAAATAAATAAATAAATGGTAATAAATATGTACAAAAAGTCTAGAAGGGGGAGACAGAGAACAAAACCAAACGTCTTAACAAAATAAAATAAGTAGGATAGATATGGACAAGTAAAATAGAGTAATGAATTACTCTATTTATTTATTTATTTATTTTACTTGTACCTATCTATCCTATTTATTTTATTTTGTTGGTATGTTTGGTTTTGTTCTCTGTCTCCCCCTTTTAGACTGTGAGCCCACTGTTGGGTAGGGACTGTCTCTATGTGTTGCCAGTTTGTACTTCCCAAGCGCTTAGTACAGTGCTCTGCACATAGTAAGCGCTCAATAAATACGACTGATGATGATGATGATGATGATGATGATAAATACGTACAAACATATATACAGAGGCGGGGGGATGGAGAGGGGGAGGAGGGGAGGACCCTTTAATCAATCAATCAATCAATCATATTTATTGAGCGCTAACTATGTGCAGAGCACTGTACTAAGCGCTTGGGAAGTACAAATTGGCATCACACAGAGACAGTCCCTACCCAACAGTGGGCTCACAGTCTAAAAGGGGGAGACAGAGAACAGAACCAAACATACCAACAAAATAAAATAAGTAGGATAGAAATGTACAAGTAAAATAAATTTAACTACGCAGGGGGGGCGGAACGGACCACAGACTGCACGCATTCCAACCCAGCTGTCAAATCTTAATTTAATGGGTAAAAACATTAAATTATCGTACATCCAATAGCTCTCCCTTCCCCCGCCGAAGAAAATAAATAGAAGCAATTAAAAACACTGTACAGGCGGAGGACTGGGAATAGACAACACATGAAAGTGCCCAGTCTCCTGGCCTCCTCTTCCCACAAAACTTTTCACCCAGTTCAAACTCTGGATTAAAGGGTAGGGGCCTGCCAGCAGAGAGAAGCGGGAAGGGACAATGGGGATGAACCCCTTTATTTTGTGTATGAGGGAACCACGAAAAAGAGACACGGCCCATCTCTGAAACACGTGAGTACAACTGGAGAAACAGCGTGGCTTAGTGGAAAGAGCCCAGCTTGGGAGTCAGAGGTCGCGGGTTCTAATCCTGCCCCTACCACTTGTCTGCTGTGTGATTTTGGGCAAGCACTTCACTTCTCTGGCCCTCGGTGATCTCATCTGTAAAACGGGGATGAAGACTGTGAGCCCCACCTGGCACAACCTGCTTGCCTTGTATCCCCCCCAGCGCTTAGAACAGTGCTCTGCACATAGTCAGCGTTTAACAAATGCCATAATAATAATAATAATAATAATACCCCCATGCTTAGAACAGTGCTTGGCACATAGTAAGCGCTTAACAAATGCCATTATTATCATCCTGGCACTGTCTTTTGCCCTCTATGTGACCTGGGGCAAGTCACTTCACTTAGAGAAGCAGCGTGGCTCAGCGGAAGGAGCCCGGGCTTTGGAGTCAGAGGTCATGGGTTCGAATCCCCGCTCCACCCCAAGTCTGCTGTGTGACCTTGGGCAAGTCACTTCGCTTCTCTGGGCCTCAGTGACCTCATCTGTAAAAATGGGGATTAAGACTGTGAGCCCCCCGTGGGACAATGTGATCACACTGTATCCCCCCTCAGCGCTTAGAACAGTGCTTTGCAAATAGTAAGCGCTTAACGAATGCCATCATCATTAACAAATGCCATCATCACTCACTTCTCTCTGCCTCAGTTACCTTGTCAATAAAATGGGATTAAATCAATCAGTCTTATTTACTGAGCACTTGCCATGCGCAGAGCACTGTACTAAGCACTTGAGAGAGGACAGTAGAGCAGACAGGTTCCCTGCCCACCATGAGTTTAAAGCGTAGAGGGAAGACAGACATAGATGGATGATAATAATAATAATAACAATAATGTTGGCATTTGTGCCAAGCACTGTGTTAAGCACTGGGGTAGATATGAGGTAATCAGGTGGTCCCACGTGGGGCTCACAGTCTTCATCCCCATTTTACAGATGTGGGAGAGACAGGAGGCAGGGAGGTCGGCATGGAGGCTGATACAATAATCGAGGCGGGAGGCGATAAGTGCTCGCATTAATGTGGTATTTATGCACTCCTTCCTCCCAGCCCCACAGCACTTATGTCCACATCTGTCCACATCTTATGTCAAGCGCTTAGTACAGTGCTCTGCACATAGTAAGCGCTCAATAAATACGATTGACGATGATCTGCAATTTATTTCATTCATTCATTCATTCAATCATATTTATTGAGCGCTTACTGTGTGCAGAGCACTGTATTAAGCGCTTGGGAAGTACAAGTCGGCAATTATTTCTAGTCATGTCCGTCTCCCCGCCTCTAGACTGTAAGCTCGTTGTGGGCAGGGAATGTATCTGTTTATTGTTGAACCGTACCCTTCCAAGCGCTACTTACAGCGCTCGGCCCATAGTAAACCCTCAGGAAGTACGACTGAGCGAACGAATGGATAAAATGCTTAACAACTACCACTGTTTTTATTATTATTCTTGTCGGCGGTCAAGGCACCCAAATTACCCGCTTTCTTTTTGAGTTCAGTTGGCCGAAGGCCGGGCGGTCTCCCCCACAGGGCGATGAAGTAGGGGATGGAGAAAACACTCACGCTTCGCACCAACTTCCCCTTCAGCATCACCGTTTCTATATCTTCATCTTGTTCTTCTTTCCACAGACTGATGAAGGTGTTGATCTCCCGCGGTAAGGTGGGGTCCGGGGTGTCTTCGCAACGGGTGAATTCCTCCCACTGCCCAGCGAGAGCCAGGAAAGGGAGACGGAAAATCAGGGAGGAGCAGTGTGGCCCAGTGGTTGGGAAGCAACATGGCTTAGGGGAAAGAGCCCGGGATTAAACTGTGAACCCGCTGTTGGGTGGGGATCGTCTCTATATGTTGCCAACTTGTACTTCCAAGCGCTTAGTACAGTGCTCTGCGCACAGTAAGCGCTCAATGAATACGATTGAATGAATGAATGAATGAATTAAAGTCGTGAGTTCTAATCCCCGGCCCTGCCACTTATCAGCTGTGTGACTTTGGGCTAGTCACTTCACGTCTCTGGGCCTCAGTTACCTCGTTTGTAAGATGGGGATTACGACTGTGAGGCCCCACGGGGGACAACCTGATTACCTTGTATGTCCCCCAGCACTCAGAACAGTGCACATAGTAAGCGCTTAACAAATGCCATCATTATTATTATTAGTAGTAGTAGTAGTAGTAGTAGTAGTAGTAGTAGTATTCAGTGCCTCAGTTACCTCATCTTAAAAAAAGGAAGTTAAGACTGTGAGCCCCACGTGGGACAGGGACCACGTCCACCCTGATTAGCTTGTATAATAATGATGGCATTTATTAATCAATCGATCAATCGTATTTATTGAGCGCTTACTGTGTGCAGAGCACTGTACTAAGCGCTTGGGAAGTACAAGTTGGCAACATATAAAGGTCCTACCCAATAGTGGGCTCGCAGTCTAGAAGGGGGAGACAGAGAACAAAACCAAACATACTAACAAAATAAAATAAATAGAATAGATATTTATTGAGCGCTTACTGTGTGCAGAGCACTGTACTAAGCGCTTGGGAAGTACAAGTTGGCAACATATAAAGGTCCTACCCAATAGTGGGCTCGCAGTCTAGAAGGGGGAGACAGAGAACAAAACCAAACATACTAACGAAATAAAATAAATAGAATAGATATTTATTGAGCGCTTACTGTGTGCAGAGCACTGTACTAAGTGCTTGGGAAGTACAAGTTGGCAACATATAAAGTTCCTACCAAACAGTGGGCTCACAGTCTAGAAGGGGGAGACAGAGAACAAAACCAAACATACCAACAAAATAAAATAAATAGAATAGATATGTACAAGATAAATAAGTAAATAGAGTAATAAATGTGTACAAACATATATACATATATACAGGTAATATTTATTAAGCACTTACTATGTGCCAAGCACTGTTCTAAGCGCTGGAGGGGATACACGGTAATCAGGTTGTCCCTCGGGGGGCTCACAGGCTTAATCCCCATTTTACAGATGAGGTAACTGAGGCACAGAGAAGTTACGTGACTTGCCCAAAGTCACACAGCTGACAACTGGCAGAGCCAGGATGTGAACCCATGACCTCTGACTCCAAAGCCCATGCTCTTTCCACTGAGCCACGCTGTTTGTATCTACCACAGTGCTTAGTACAGTGTCTGGCACGTAGTAAGCACTTAACAAATACCATAAAAAAGGAAAGAAACGACAGAGTCCAAACTTTCAAATTCAGTCAAGCAAAAACTCTGATCTATGTCTACGCAGTAGCAAGCCAATCGATGATATTTACTGAGCATTTATAATAATAATAATAATAATAATAATAATAATAATAATAATGGCATTTATTAAGCACTTACTATGTGCAAAGCACTGTTCTAAGCGCTGGGGAGGTTACAAAGTGATCAGGTTGTCCCACATGGGTCTCACAGTCTTAATCCCCATTTTACAGATGAGGTAACTGAGGCACAGAGAAGTTAAGTGACTTGCCCAAAGTCACACAGCTGACAATTGGTGGAGCCGGGATTTGAACCCATGACCTCTGACTCCAAAGTCCAGGCTCTTTCCACTGAGCCACGCTGCTTCACTTATGGGATGCAGAGCACTGTACTAAGCAGTTCAGTGGAGTTAATAAATTAATAGTGGTATTTTTTAAGCGCTTACTATGTACCAAGTACTGTTCTAAGCGCTGGGATAGACACAAAGAAATCACGTTGTCCCACGTGGGACTCACAGTCTTAACCTGGATATATGCATATATGTTTGTACGTATTTATTCCTCTATTTATGTATTTATTTTACTTGTACATATCTATTCTATTTATTTTATTTTGTTAATATGTTTGGTTTTGTTCTCTGTCTCCCCCTTCTAGACTGTGAGCCCGCTGTTGGGTAGGGACCGTCTCTATGTGTTGCCAACTTGGACTTCCCAAGCGCTTAGTACAGTGCTCTGCACACAGTAAGCGCTCAATAAATACGGTTGATTGATTGATTGATTAATCCCCATTTTACAGATGAGGTAAATGAGGCCCAGAGAAGTGAAGTGACTTGTCCAAGGTCACCCAGCAGACAAGTGGCAGAGCCGGGATTAGAAACCTTATCCTCTGACTCCCAATCTCGGGCTCTTTCCATTAAGTCACATTAATAATAATAATAATAATGGTACTTGTTAAGCACTTACTATGTGCAAACACTGTTCTAAGTGCTGGGGGGGATACAAGGTGATCAGGTTGTCCCACGTGGGGCTCACAGTCTTAATCCCCAGTTTACAGATGAGGGAACTGAGGCACAGAGAAGTGAAGTGCTTTGCCCAAAGTCACACAGCTGACAGTTGGAGGAGCCGGGATTTGAACCCATGACCTCTGATTCCAAAGCCCGGCCTCTTTCCACTGAGCCACGCTGCATCTTCCCTGGCCACAGGGAGGTAAACCAGCCCAAAATTTATCTGTTAAAGTAAATAAATAATCCGAGCAACTAGACCTTAGCCTGCGCAAGACATTCTTTTCTCCACTTCTCCGCTGCAGGATAACAGTTCTCTAATAAACGAAGTTCTTCAAGTTCGTCACCTCTCCTTTCTAAATCCTGTTGGCGAGAGAGCAAATGGGTGGCTGGCTTAGGAGAAATGATGCAAAAGCCTTCAAAATAATAAGAGTAACAATAATTGTGGTATTTGTTAAGAGCTTACTATGTAATAATAATAACAATAATAATAATAATAATAATGATAATGGCATTTGTTAAGCGCTTACTATGTGCCAAGCACTGCTCTAAGCGCCGAGGAGGTTACAAGGTGATTAGGTTGTCAATCAGTCAATCAATCAATCGTATTTATTGAGCGCTTACTGTGTGCAGGGCACTGTGCTACGCGCTTGGGAAGTCCAAGTTGGCAACATATAGAGACAGTCCCGACCCAACAGTGGGCTCACAGTCTAGAAGGGGGAGACGGAGAACGAAACCGAACATACTAACAAAATAAAATAAATAGAATAGATATGTACAAGTAAAATAAATAAATAAATAATTAGAGTAATAAATATGTACAAACATATAGACATATATACAGGTGCTGTGGGGAAGGGAAGGAGGTAAGATGGGGGGGGGATGACGAGGGGGAGAGGAAGGAAGGGGCTCAAATTAGAACCCATGACCTCGGACTCCCGAGCCCATGCTCCTTCCACTAAACCCTGCTGCTTTTCTAATACTTTCCCAAGCACTTAGTGCAATGCTCTGCAATCAATCAATCAATCAATCGTATTTATTGAGCGCTTACTGTGTGCAGAGCACTGGACTAAGCGCTTGGGAAGTCCAAGTTGGCAACATATAGAGACGTTCCCTACCCAACAGCGGGCTCATAGTCTAAAAGGGGAGACAGAGAACAAAACCAAACATACTAACAACATAATAATATACATAATAATATATAATAATAACAATAATAATAATAATGGCATTTGTTAAGCACTTACTATGTGCCAAGCACTGTTCTAAGCGCTGAGGAGGTTACAAGGTGATTAGGTTGTCCCCCACTGGGGGGTGCTCATAGTCTTCATCCCCATTTTACAGATGAGGGAACTGAGGCATAGAGAAGTGAAGTGACTTGCCCAAAGTTACCCAGCTGACAATTGGCAGAGCCGGGATTTGAACCCATGACCTCTCACTCCACAGCCCGGGCTCTTTCCATTGAGCCATGCTGCTTCTAGTGTACCATGCACTGTACTAAGTACTGGGCTAGACACGGGCTAATCGGGTTGGACAGAGTCCCTGTCCTACATAGGGCTCATGGTCTTAATCCCCATTTTACAGATGAGGGAACTGAGGCCCAGAGAATAATAACAATAATAATAATAATGGCATTTGTTAAGCGCTTACTATGTGCGAAGCACTGTTCTACGCGCTGGGGAGGATACAAGGTGATCAGGTTGTCCCACGGGGGGGCTCACAGTCTTAATCCCCATTTTACAGATGAGGGAACTGAGGCCCAGGGAATAATAACAATAATAATAATAATGGCATTTGTTAAGCGCTTACTATGTGCGAAGCACTGTTCTAAGCGCTGGGGAGGATACAAGGTGATCAGGTTGTCCCATGGGGGGGTTCACAGTCTTAATCCTCATTTTACAGATGAGGGAACTGAGGCCCAGAAAATAATAACAATAATACTAATAATAATGGCATTTGTTAAGTGCTTACTATGTGCGAAGCACTGTTCAAAGCACTGGGGAGGATACAAGGTGATCAGGTTGTTCCATGGGGGGGCTCACAGTCTTAATCCCCATTTTACAGATGAGGGAACTGAGGCTCAGAGAAGTGAAGTGACTTGCCCAAGGTCACACAGCAGACTTGTGGCGGAGCCGGGATTCGAACCCACGACCTCTGACTCCCAAGCCCGGGCTCTTTCCACTGAGTCACGCTGCTTCTCTTCTTCTCTCCTCTTCTCTACTACGTGCAGAGCACTGTACTAAGCGCTTGGGAGAGTTCAATAGAACAGAATTAGAGGACGTGTTCCCCTCCCAGAAGGAGAGCATGGGGCAGAGACTGCACTGACCAGAGATTCATTGATTAGTTTCTGAATTGGAATCGCTACAATATCATCATCATCATCATCATCATCAATCGTATTTATTGAGCCCTTACTGTGTGCAGAGCACTGTACTAAGCGCTTGGGAAGTACAAATTGGCAACATACAGAGACAGTCCCTACCCAACAGTGGGCTCACAGTCTAAAAGGGGGAGATGGACAACAAACCAAACATACTAACAAAATAAAATAAATAGAATAGATATGTACAAGTAAGATAAATAAATAAATAGAGTAATAAATCTGTACAAACATATATACATATATACAGGTGCTGTGGGGAAGGGAAGGAGGTAAGATGGGGGGATGGAGAGGGGAACGAGGGGGAGAGGAAGGAAGGAATATAATCCCTTATATTATATTATAATTGCACAATATAATAGTCTTCTAGACTGTGAACCTGTTGTTGGGTAGGGACCGTCTCTTTATGTTGCCGATTTGTACTTTCCAAGCGCTTAGTCCAGTGCTCTGCACACAGTAAGCGCTCAATAAATACGATTGAATGAATAAATGAATGAATGGAAGATGAGACTCCTTTTTCCTTTCCTCCTCCCCATGCCCCCCGCCCTACCTCCTTCCCCTCCCCACAGCACCTGTATAGATGTTTGTACAGATTTATTACTCTATTTATTTTACCTGTAATAACAATAATAATAATAATGATGATGGCATTTATTAAGCACTTACTATGTGCAAAGCACAGTTCTAAGCGCTGGGGAGGTTACAAGGTGATCAGGTTGTCCCACGGGGGGCTCACAGTCTTCATCCCCATTTGACAGATGAGGGAACTGAGGCCCAGAGAAGTGAAGTGACTTGCCCAAAGTCACACAGCTGACAATGGGCAGAGCCGGAATTTGAACCCGTGACCTCTGGCTCCAAAGCCGGGGCTCTTTTCCACTGAGCCACGCTGCTTCTATGCACCTGCACATATTTACTATTCTATTTATTTTGCCAATTTGTACTTCCCAAGCGCTTAGTACAGTGCTCTGCACTTAGTAAGCGCTCAATAAATACGATTGATTGATTGATTAATGATGGGCATCTACATTTATTTCTAATTATTCTGACAACTTGACATCGGTCCGCATGTTTGGTTTTGTTCTCTGTCTCCCCCTTCTAGACTGTGAGCCCACTGTTGGGTAGGGACCGTCTCTAGATGTTGCCAACTTGGACTTCCCAAGCGCTTAGCACAGTGCTCTGCACACAGTAAGCGCTCAATAAATACGATTGAATGAATAAATGAATGAGTGGCAGATGAGAAAATGTTTAAGATCTCATTTTTTAAAGGTCACAAACTGACTTTGGCTTCAAGTTTCTCTTGTTTCTCCTTCTCAAGCTGCTGCTTCGCAAGTCTCTCGGCTTCTTCTTTCTCAGCTTTGAATCGGGCTTCCTCTGCAGGACGAAAGCCAATCGTTAGAATTAAATCACCAGACAATAAAAAGAGCACTAAAATCGCTCGATTCATTTTCATCATCAATTGCCACACTGCTTCTCTCAATCAATCAATCAATCGTATTTATTGAGCACTTGCTGTGTGCAGAGCACTGGACTAAGCGCTTGGGAAGTACAAGTTGGCAACATATAGAGACAGTCCCTACCCAACAGTGGGCTCACAGTCTAAAAGGGGGAGACAGAGAACAAAACAAAACATATTACCAAAATAAAATTAATAGAATAGATATGTACAAGTAAAATAAACAAATAAATAGAGTAATCATCATCATCAATCGTATTTATTGAGCGCTTACTATGTGCAGAGCACTGTACTAAGCGCTTGGGAAGTACAAATTGGCAACATATAGAGACAGTCCCTACCCAACAGTGGGCTCACAGTCTAAAAGGGGGAGACAGAGAACAAAACCAAACATACTAACAAAATAAAATAAATAGAATAGGTATGTACAAGTAAAATAAATGAATAAATGAATAGAGTAATAAATCTGTACAAACATATATTCATATATACAGGTGCAGTGGGGAAGGGAAGGAGGTAAGATGGGGGGGATGGAGAGGGGGACAAGGGGGAGAGGAAGGAGGGGGCTCAGTCTGGGAAGGCCTCCTGGAGGAGGTGAGCTCTCAGTAGGGCCTTGAGAGCTTGTCCCATGGGGGGTTCACAGTCTTAATCCCCATTTTACAGATGGGGTAACTGAGGCCCAGAGAAGTGAAGTGGCTTGCCCAAAGTCACCAGTTGACAACTGGTGGAGCCGGGGTTTGAACCCATGACCTCTGACTCCAAAGCCCGGACTCTTTCCACTGAGCCACGCTGCTTCTAAATATGGGCAAACATATATACATATATACTAAGCCACAGAGAAGTTAACTAACTTGCCCGAGGTCACACAGCAGACAAGCGGTGGATTCCCAGGCCTGTGCTCTATCCACTAGGCCTTGCTGGACTCCCTTTGAGAAGAGAGCTTAGTATAGTGCCCGGCAACATCTAGAGACGGTCCCTACCCAACAGTGGGCTCACAGTCTAAAAGGGGGAGACAGAGAACAAAACCAAACAAACAAAATAAAATAAATAGAATAGATAGGTACCGTTGCCGGGTAGTGATTGTTTCTATCTTTTGCCGAATTGTACTTTCCAAGCGCTCAGTACAGTGCTCTGCACACAGTAAGCGCTCAATGAAAGTGACTGAAGGAATGAATCGTCGAGAAACATAATGAGCGGAGAAGCAGCATGACCTAGTGGTTACGGCAAAGGGAGTCAGAAGGATCCGGGTTCTAAACCCGGCTCTGCTGCCTGTCGGCTGTGTGACCTTGGGCAAGTCACTTGAGTTCTCCGGGCCTCGGCTGCCTCATCTGTAAAATGGGGATTAAGACCGTGAGCCCCCACGTGGGACAACCTGATTTCCTTGTAGTTATCCCAGTGCTTAGAACAGTGCTTGGCACATGGTAAGCGCTTAACAAATGCCATCATCATTATTATTATTATTACTATTATTAAATTAAGACTCTGCACCCCATGTGGGACAGGAGGCTTGTATCTATCCCACTGCTTAGTACAGTGCCTGACACATAGTACGCGCTTAATAAATACAACAGGCTCAGGATAAGGAGATAAGTAGGACAAGACTGTGCTGGGAATGCCGAAAAAGAGGTTTCGTTATGGGCAGGGAATGTGTCTGTTCATTCAATCAGATTGGATCGTATTTATTGAGCGCTTATTGTGTGCAAAGCACTGTGCTCATTGTCATATTGTGCTGTCCTCTCCCAAGCGCTTAGTACAGTGCTCTGCCCACAGTAAGCCCTCGCTAAATATGAACGAATGAAGGCTTTCAATCAGCCATACCCGGAAGCAGTGTGGCTCAGTGGCAAGAGCCCGGGCTTTGGAGTCAGAGGCTGTGGGTTCGAATCCGGCTCCGCCACTTGTCTGCTGTGTGACTTTGGGCAAGTCACTTCACTTCTCTGGGCCTCAGTACCTTAATCTGTAAAATGGGGATTAAGACTGTGAGCCCCCTCATGGGACAACCTGATCACCTTGTATCCCCCCCAGCGCTTAGAACAGTGCTTGGCACATAGTAGGCGCTTAACAAATGCCATTATTATTATTATTATTCTCTGGGCCTCAGTTCCTTCATCTGTAAAATGGGGATTAAGACTGTGAGCCCCACGTGGGACAACCTGATCACCGTGTATCCCCCCCAGCGCTTAGAACAGTGCTTGGCACATAGTAAGCGCATAACAAATGCCATTATTATTATTCTCTGGGCCTCAGTTCCTTCATCTGTAAAATGGGGATTAAGACTGTGAGCCCCCCGTGGGACAACCTGATCCCCTTGTATCCCCCCCAGCGCTTAGAACAGTGCTTGGCACATAGTAAGCGCTTAACAAATGTCATTATTATTATTATTATTATTATTATTCTCTGGGCCTCAGTTCCTTCATCTGTAAAATGGGGATTAAGACTGTGAGCCCCACGTGGGACAACCTGATCACCTTGTAACCCCCCCAGCGCTTAGAACAGTGCTTGGCACATAGTAAGCGCTTAACAAATGCCATTATTATTATTGTTATTATTCCCTGGGCCTCAGTTCCTTCATCTGTAAAATGGGGCTGAAGACTGTGAGCCCCACGGAGGGCAACCTGATCACCTTGTATCTCCCCCAGTGCTTAGAACAGTGCTCGGCACATAGTAAGTGCTTAACAAATACCAACATTATTATTATTATTATTCTTATTATTATTACGTACCCTGGCTCCTCTCTCATGGCAACCCAGCCAATCCATCCATCGATCGATTGATCGATCAGTGGTATTAATTGAACGCTTATGATTTACAGCCCACACACTTCCCTCCTTTCATAATAATAGTAATAATAATAATAATAATAATGATGATGATGATGGTGGTGGCATTTATTAAGAGCTTACTATGTGCAAAGCACTGTCACCAAACTACTCACCCGTACTTCGGACTTGACTGCACTTCTGAATACGGCCGTAATTTATTCGTTTCCATGAATGTCTACCTCCCCTCAGACCACTAGCTCCTTTTCATTCATTCACTCAGTCGTATTTATTGAGCGCGTACCGTGGACCACTGTACTAAGCGCCTGAGAGAGTACAATAGAACATTAAACCGGCCTCCTTCTGGGCAGGAAACACGTCTACCAGCTCTGCTTGTACCGTACTCTCCCAAGCGCTTAGTACAGTCCTCTGCACAAAGTATGCGCTCAATAAGAACCATTCATTCTGTCGTATTTATTGAGCGCTTACTGTGTGCAGAGCACTGTACTAATCGCTTGGAAAGTACAATTCGGCAACAAATAGAGACAATACCTACCCAACAACGGGCTCAACACTGATTGATTAATCAATCGATCGTGTCTACTACACTTAATATGGTGTTCCTCACAATCTCAGAAATGAGGGTAATGGTGGTATTTGTGAAGCACTCACTCTGAGTCAAGCACTGTACTAAGTGCTAGGGGAGGCACAATCGGGTCACCATCGAAGGAGGAGGAAGAATGGATAGTGAAACCCCATTTTACAGATAAAGAAACTGAGACCCAGAGGATCACCCAGCAGACAAGCGGCAGAGTCGGGATCAGAACCAGGTCCTCCGACACCCAGGCCCGGGCTCTAGCCAAGAGGCCACGCCGCCGACGGATTGATTGATTGATTCATTTGTTCAATCGTATCTATTGAGCGCTTACTATGTGCAGAGCACTGGACTAAGCGCTTGGGAAGTACAAGTCAGCAACATATAGAGACGGTCCCTACCCAACAACGGGCTCACAGTCTAGAAGGGGGAGACAGACAACAAAATGAAACAAGTAGACGGGCATCAAGACCATCAGTAAGATAGATAGACAGATAGATAGATAGATAGACAGACAGACAGATAGATAGATAGATAGAATGATAGATAGATAGATAGATAGATAGATAGATAGATAGATGGATAGATAGATAGATAGATTGATAGATAGACAGACAGACTGTTGGGTAGGGACCGTCTCTATGTGTTGCCAACTTGTACTTCCCAAGCGCTTAGTACAGTGCTCTGCACACAGTTAAGTGCTCAATAAATACGATTGAATGAATTAATGGATAGACAGTATCTATCTAGAACGATAGATAGATAGATAGATAGAATGACATAGATAGATAGATAGATAGATAGATAGACAGACAGACTGTTGGGTAGGGATCGTCTCTATTTGTTGCCTACTTGTACTTCCCAAGCGCTTAGTACAGTGCTCTGCACACAGTAAGTGGTCAATAAATACGATTGAATGAATGAATGGATAGACAGTATCTATCTAGAACAATAGATAGATAGATGATAGATAGATAGATGATAGATAGATAGATAGATAGATAGATAGACAGACAGACAGACAGACAGACTGTTGGGTAGGGACTGTCTCTATGTGTTGCCAACTTGTACTTCCCAAGCGCTTAGTACAGTGCTCTGCACACAGTAAGTGCTCAATAAATACAATTGAATGAATGAATGGATAGACAGTATCTATCTAGAGCAATAGATAGATAGATAGATGATAGATAGAATGATAGATAGATAGATTGATAGATAGACAGACAGACAGACAGACTATTGGGTAGGGACCGTCTCTATGTGTTGCCAATTTGTACTTCCCAAGCGCTTAGTACAGTGCTCTGCACACAGTAAGTGCTCAATAAATACGATTAAATGAATGAATGGATAGACAGTATCTATCTAGAACAATAGAAAGATAGATAGATAGATACATAGACAGACAGACAGACAGACTGTTGGGTAGGGACTGTCTCTATGTATTGCCTACTTGTACTTCCCAAGCACTTAGTACAGTGCTCTGCACACAGTAAGTGCTCAATAAATACGATTGAATGAATGAATGGATAGACAGTATCTATCTAGAACAATAGCTAGCTAGCTAGATAGATAGATAGAATGATAGATAGATAGATACATAGATAGATAGATAGATTAGATAGATGATAGATAGATAGATAGATAGATAGATAGATAGATAGACAGACAGACAGTTGGGTAGGGACCGTCTCTATGTGTTGCCTACTTGTACTTCCCAAGCGCTTAGTACAGTGCTCTGCACACAGTAAGTGCTCAATAAATATGATTGAATGAATGAATGGATAGACAGTATCTATCTAGAACAATAGATAGATAGAAAGATAGATACATAGATGATAGATAGATAGATAGATAGATAGATAGACAGACAGACAGACAGACTGTTGGGTAGGGACCGTCTCTATGTGTTGTCTACTTGTACTTCCCAAGCGCTTAGTACAGTGCTCTGCACACAGTAAGTGCTCAATAAATACGATTGAATGAATGAATGGATAGACAGTATCTATCTAGAACAATAGCTAGCTAGCTAGCTAGATAGATAGAATGATAGATAGATAGATAGATAGATAGATAGATAGATAGACAGATAGATAGATGATAGATATAGATAGATGATCGATAGATAGACAGACTGTTGGGTAGGGACCGTCTCTATGTATTGCCAACTTGTACTTCCCAAGCGCTTAGTACAGTGCTCTGCACACAGTAAGTGCTCAATAAATACGATCGAATGAATGAATGGATAGACAGTATCTATCTAGAACAATAGATAGATAGATAGATAAGATAGACAGACAGACAAACTGTTGGGTAGGGACCGTCTCTATGTGTTGCCTACTTGTACTTCCCAAGCGCTTAGTACAGTGCTCTGCACACAGTAAGTGCTCAATAAATATGATTGAATGAATGAATGGATAGACAGTATCTATCTAGAACAATAGATAGATAGATAGATAGATAGATAGAATGATAGATACAGATAGATAGATAGATAGATGAATAGATAGATAGATAGATAGATAGATGAATAGATAGATAGATAGATAGATAGATAGATAGACAGACAGACAAACTGTTGGGTAGGGACCGTCTCTATGTGTTGCCTACTTGTACTTCCCAAGCGCTTAGTACAGTGCTCTGCACACAGTAAGTGCTCAATAAATACGACCGAATGAATGAATGGATAGACAGTATCTATCTAGAACAATAGTTAGCTAGGTAGCTAGCTAGCTAGCTAGATAGAAAGATAGATCAATAGATGGAACGATCTGCTGCAGCCCAGCCTGCACCCTCTGCTCCTCTTAGCCCCAACTTGAAGCAGCCAGGCGGAGTGGATCTAATAATAATAATAATAATGATAGCCTTTATTAAGCACTTACTATGTGCAAAACCCTGTTCTCGGGAGGTTACAAGGTGATCAGGATGTCCCATGGGGGGTTCACAGTCTTAATCCCCATTTTCCAGATGAGGGAACTGAGGCCCAGAGAAGTGAAGTGACTTGCCCAAAGTCACACAGCTGACAAGCGGTGGAGCCGGGATTTGAACCCACGACCTCTGACTCCAAAGCCCGGGCTCTTTCCACTGAGCCACGCTGCTTCTCTAGCCAGGCCGGGGAGTCAGAAGGTCAAGGGTTCTAATCCCAGCTCCACCACTTGTCTGCTGTGTGACCTTGGGCAAATCGCTTGATTTCTCTGTGACTCAGTTTCCTCATCTGCAAAATGGGGATTAAGACGTGAGCCCACATGGGATGGGGACTGTGTCCAACGCGATTTGCTTGTATCCACCCCAGCGTTTAGTACAGTGCCCGGAACATAGTAAGTGCTTAATAAATACCATCATTATTATTATTATTATTACTCGATGTGTTCCGATCTCATCCATCTGGCCGCCGACCCCTTTCCCACATTCATTCATTCATTCAATTGTATTGATTGGGAGCTTACTGTGTGCAGAGCACTGTACTAAGCGCTTGGGAAGGACAAGTTGGCAACATATAGAGACGGTCCCTACTCTCCCCGAGCAGCCTGGACCCTCTCCTGCCCCTCCGTATCAACCAAACCACTCCTCTTCCCCCCTCAAAACCTTAATAAAGTCACACCTCCTCCAGGAGGCCTACCCCAATTAAGCCCCCTTTCTCCCGGCCCCCTCTCCCTTCTGTGTCATCTAAGCACTTGAAACTGTGACCTTCAGATATTTACTGTTTGCTCCACCCTCAACCCCACATAAATTTAAATTATATATTACAAATTATTTATTTATGTTAATGTCCATCTCTCCCTCTCAATTAAGCCCCCTTTTCCCCGGCCCCCTCTCCCTTCTGTGTCGTCTAAGCACTTGAAACTGTGACCTTCCGATATTTGCGGTTTGCCCCACCCTCAACCCCACATAAATTTAAATTATATATTATAAATTATTTATTTATGTTAATGTCTGTCTTTCCCTTTAGACTGCCAGCTCATTGTTGCGGGCAGGGAACGTATATACTAAATCCATACTGTACTCTCCGAAGTGATTAGTACAGTGCTTTGCATACAGTAAGCGCTTGATGAACACCATTGACTGACTGACTTTGCTATATCATTCATTCATTCAATTGTATTTATTGAGCGATTACTGTGTGCAGAGCACTGTACTAAGCGCTTGGGAAGTACACCTTCGTTCATCCTCCCTCCCTTCCGCACAGCACGTATGTATATAATAATAACAATAATAATAATGATGGCATCCATTAAGCGCTTACTATGTGCAAAGCACTGTTCTAAGCGCTGGGGAGGTTACAAGGTGATCAGGTTGTCCCGCGGGGGACTCCCAGTCTTAATCCCCATTTAACAGATGAGGGAACTGAGGCCCAGAGAAGTGAAGTGACTTGCCTAAAGTCACACAGCTGACAAGTGGCAGAGCCAGGATTTGAACCCCGGACCTCTGACTCCAAAGCCCGGGCTCTTTCCACTGAGCCACGCTATCTGTATATATCTGTAAGTTATTTATGTGTTTATTTATCTTTTTATTTATTTATGCCTAGTCACGTCTGCCTCCCCCTCTAGACTGTGAGCTCGTCGTGGGCAGGGAATGGGTCTGGTGTTTTATTGTCCTTATCCCGAGCGTTTAGTACAGTGCTCTGCACACAGTAGGCGCTCAATGAATACGATTGAATGAATCAGATGAGAGATCATGGATTGGGTCGGCAAGCCACCGCTGTCTTCGATATTTAATAATAATTATAATAATTATGAAGCAGCGTGGCTCAGTGGCAAGAGCGCGGCCTTGGGAGTCGGAGGTCGTGGGTTCTACAAATAACATTATTATTATTATAATAACCCACTGGGGATTAAAACCGGGAGCCCCACGTGGGACAACCTGATGACCCTGCATGATGATGATGATGGCATTTATTAAGCGCTTACTATGTGCAAAGCACTGTTCTAAGCGCTGGGGAGGGTACAAGGTGATCAGGTTGTCCCACGGGGGGCTCACAGTCTTCATCCCCATTTTACAGACAAGGTCACTGAGGCCCAGAGAAGTGAAGTGACTTACCCAAAGTCACCCAGCTGACAATTGGCAGAGCTGAGATTTGAACCCATGGCCTCTGACTCCAAAGCCAGTGCTGTTTCCACTGAGGCACGCTGCTTCTCTCTCCCAGCGCTTAGAACAGTGCTGGACACATAGTAAGCGCTTAACAGTAAGCGCTTAGAGAAGCAGCGTGGCTCAGTGGAAAAGAGCTGGGCTTTGGAGTCAGAGGTCATGGGTTCAAATCCCGGCTCCGCCACTTGTCAGCTGGGTGACTTTGGGCAGGTCACTTCACTTCTCTGGGCCTCAGTTCCCTCATCTGTAAAATGGGGATGAAGACTGTGAGCCCCCCGTGGGACAACCTGATCACCTTGTAACCTCCCCAGCACTTAGAACAGTGCTTTGCACATAGTAAACGCTTAACAGTAAGCGCTTAGAGAAGCAGCGTGGCTCAGTGGAAAAGATCCCAGGCTTTGGAGTCAGAGGTCATGGGTTCAAATCCCGGCTCCACCTCTTGTCAGCTGAGTGACTTTGGGCAGGTCACTTCACTTCTCTGAGCCTCAGTTCCTTCATCTGTAAAATGGGGATGAAGACCGTGAGCCCCCCGTGGGACAACCTGATCACCTTGTAACCTCCCCAGCGCTTAGAACAGTGCTTTGCACATAGTAAGCCCTTAATAAATGCCATTATTATTATCATTATTAACAAATCCAATTATTATTATTACCTTCCTCCTGCAGTCGTTTCTGTTCCTCCTCTTGTTGCATTTTGACTTTTTCGGTTTTGCTGAGTTTCTTTTTCTTGGAACCCCCAGATTTCTTCTTAAAGGCCAGAAGGGAGAAAGAGGCTGTTAGGATATAACCAGCGCTTAGAACAGTGCTTTGCACATAGTAAGCGCTTAATAAATGCCATCATCATCATATAATCAAGCTACTAGAGGGGAGGACAGCGGAGGCGGGAAAGGCCTCTAGGAGAAGGTGGGATTTTTCCAAAGGCTTGGAAGGCGGGGAGGGGTGATTCTCCGAAGGAGAATCAATCAATCAATCGTATTTATTGAGCGCTGACTGTGTGCAGAGCACTGTACTAAGCGCTTGGGAAGTACAAGTTGGCAACACATAGAGACGGTTCCTAACCAAACAGCGGGCTCCAGGTTAGAGGGAGGACCGCGGTTGGAGATGAACTTTGAAGGAGCAAGGGTTGTGACGAGGTTATAGGAGAAAATCAGTAATAATAATGTATTTTTGAATGGTATCTGTTAAGTACTTACTATGTGCCGGGCACTCTTCTCCGCACTGAAATCAGTAATAATAATGTATTTTTGAATGGTATCTGTTAAGTACTTACTATGTGCCAGGCACTCTTCTCCGCACTGAAATCAGTAATAATAATGTATTTTTGAATGGTATTTGTTAAGTACTTACTATGTGCCCGGCACTCTTCTCCGCACTGAAATCAGTAATAATAATGTAGTTTTGAATGGTATTTGTTAAGTACTTACTATGTGCCCGGCACTCTTCTCCGCACTGAAATCAGTAATAATAATGTATTTTTGAATGGTATTTGTTAAGTACTTACTATGTGCCAGGCACTGTTCTCCACACTGAAATCAGTAATAATAATGTATTTTTGAATGGTATTTGTTAAGTACTTACTATGTGTCAGGCACTCTTCTCCGCACTGAAATCAGTAATAATAATGTATTTTTGAATGGTATTTGTTAAGTACTTACTATGTGCCGGGCACTCTTCTCCGCACTGAAATCAGTAATAATAATGTATTTTTGAATGGTATCTGTTAAGTACTTATTATGTGCCACGCACTTTTCTCTGCACTGAAATCAGTAATAAGAATGTATTTTTGAACGGTATTTGTTAAGTCCTTACTATGTGCCGGGCACTCTTCTCCACACTGAAATCAGTAATAAGAATGTATTTTTGAATGGTATTTGTTAAGTACTTACTATGTGCCAGGCACTGTTCTCCGCACTGAAATCAGTAATAATAATGTATTTTTGAATGGTATTTGTTAAGTACTTACTATGTGCCAGGCACTCTTCTCCGCACTGAAATCAGTAATAATAATGTATTTTTGAATGGTATTTGTTAAGTACTTACTATGTGTCAGGCACTCTTCTCCGCACTGAAATCAGTAATAATAATGTATTTTTGAATGGTATCTGTTAAGTCCTTACTATGTGCCAGGCACTCTTCTCCGCACTGAAATCAGTAATAAGAATGTATTTTTGAATGGTATCTGTTAAGTACTTACTATGTGCCAGGCACTCTTCTCCGCACTGAAATCAGTAATAATAATAATGTATTTTTGAATGGTATTTGTTAAGTACTTACTATGTGCCAGGCACTCTTCTCCGCACTGAAATCAGTAATAATAATGTATTTTTGAATGGTATTTGTTAAGTACTTACTATGTGCCAGGCACTCTTCTCTGCACTGAAATCAGTAATAATAATGTATTTTTGAATGGTATCTGTTAAGTACTTACTATGTGCCAGGCACTCTTCTCCGCACTGAAATCAGTAATAATAATGTATTTTTGAATGGTATTTGCTAAGTACTTACTATGTGCCAGGCACTCTTCTCCGCACTGAAATCAGTAATAAGAATGTATTTTTGAATGGTATTTGTTAAGTACTTACTATGTGCCAGGCACCCTTCTCCGCACTGAAATCAGCAATAATAATGTATCTTTGAATGGTATTTCTTAAGTACTTACTATGTGCCAGGCACTGTTCTCCGCACTGAAATCAGTAATAATAATGTATTTTTGAATGGTATTTGGTAAGTGCTTACTATGTGCCAGGCACTCTTCTCTGCACTGAAATCAGTAATAATAATGTATTTTTGAATGGTATCTGTTAAGTACTTACTATGTGCCCGGCACTCTTCTCCACACTGAAATCAGTAATAATAATGTATTTTTGAATGGTATTTGTTAAGTACTTACTATGTGCCGGGCACTCTTCTCCGCACTGAAATCAGTAATAATAATGTATTTTTGAATGGTATTTGTTAAGTACTTACTATGTGCCAGGCACTATTCTCCACACTGAAATCAGTAATAATAATGTATTTTTGAATGGTATTTGTTAAGTACTTACTATGTGCCAGGCACTTCTCCGCACTGGAATCAGTAATAATAATGTATTTTTGAACGGTATTTGTTAAGTACTTACTATGTGCCCCTTTTAGACTGTGAGCCCACTGTTGGGTAGGGACTGTCTCTATGTGATGCCAATTTGTACTTCCCAAGCGCTTAGTACAGTGCTCTGCACATAGTAAGCGCTCAATAAATACGATTGATTGATTGATTGCCCG